>NC_057863.1:199071906-199376906 GCF_019393635.1 Dromiciops gliroides | reverse complement strand
GACATATATTCCATCCACCTATTTTAAGCCTGGCATACTGTATGGGCAGTACATATTGCTCAAGTGTGGTAATGCTCATATCCCATCATTTCTCTGTTCTTTTATGGTAACCCCCATAATTATCTCAGGTGTCATGATAAATACAGTGTTGAATTTGGCCTTGACACCTGTTACCAATTATATTAGATTTTTTAATTTCTCATAATGGCATGAGGATAATTAGGCAGATGATGCAAAAAGTGATGAAACAAAGATAAAAAATTATTTTTAATAATTAATATCGCAGCAATTGTCTTCTCAATTACCCTCCATAAGGGGGGGACTATAGTAATATTATAATTTTAAAGAATGGTTCAAATTTTGTTTTATTATGTTTCATGTGTAACAACTAAGATTATGAATTCCCTTAGACATGTTTTTGAGAACTTTCATTGTTTGATTTGATTATTGACAAAGCTATTTTAAAGTTCTGTTAAGCTCAATTTTGTAGGAAATTTCCTGGCTGATTACCAGCATCCACACATCAACCCCTGAAAAGACTTCCATTCCACGACTACACCTAGAGGACATCTGAGAAAAGACTTTCAGAGACTTTAAATGAACAGTTTTGATTTGTTGTTTTTGTTGTTTTTTTTTTCTCTTTCTGTTATAATATACACCATCTGTAACATGTATTCTCTGCAGAGGCCCTCCCTTTGCAAGACCAATGTCAAAGCGTCGGTTCATGAGGACAAAAAAAAAAATCACCCCTCTGGACAAAACTTTCCTCTCTTCCTTTTCTATATTGTTGTTCACATATTATTAGTTAGCAATAGTTATTATATTCTTTTTACTGTTCCGTCAAGGAAACATTTTGTTTCTTGAGGAACAACAGGGGGGACTGTAACGATTGGAATGACGCCACCTACTGGATACTTACTGTAGAAGAGTTCTGCCCATGAAGCGAAGGTCTTTGAGGGCAAGACCAGGAGTCTTTTCTTTGGTGGGAGGAAGTGACGTGGACTAGTGGGAGGAGGAGGAAGGAAGAGACTGGCGCTGACTCTGGGTCTCTTTCCTGAGGATGCTGGCAGAGAAGGGAGCTAGAAATGTGCTCTCCCTTTAATAGATAGGAATCTAGGCCTTTTTCTCTCTCTTTACCAAATTCTTATTCTCCTTAATAAATGCTTAAAAGTCTAACTCTTGCTAAAGCTTATAATTGATTGGTGACCACTCATTAGATATTTTAGACAGTTTAGCTAGAATTTTACCCCTTAACAAAATCAAGTCTTCTTCATCTTTATGGTTTCACCTGTAGGAGTTTTATCATTGTTGTCTTCCTCAGAGTTTATGTTTTGATCCTCCCTATCACCATAGTAACTGTAAATAGTGAGGGTTCTTTTTTGTTTCTTATTCATATTTTTATTTTAACCTTTTTTTTAGCTTTTAAGGTTGAGTTCTCCTTCTGGGGTACAGCATGCACTGTCCCAATCTTCTTTTGCTGGGGGCCAGGGGACAAGTCACCAACTCTCTACTCTGATGTATCAGCAGCTTTTAGCTTCTCGCTGCATGGGAATGGTACAGATTAGTTGGGCTTATTGGATATCTGATACCCCAGCTTGCAGATTTCCTTCTGCCTTGGGGCTGGAAACCTCACAGTTGGCCTGCTGTGCCACTAGTTTGCTGTGCTAGTAATGTGGGTCCTCAGCCATTGGTCTGTGTTGTGACTAATTGTCTTTTGCTGGCTTGCCCTGATACCATCTGTGTTGAGCTATATTCTGATTTTACCCAGATGAAATAGATATTTCCTGAAGATCTTTTAGGTTTTCTTAAGTCAGAAGCTTGTTTCACTCTGTTGTTTTTTTTCAGGTTGTACAACTCCAGTATCTGTTGAAAGGGTTAATTTAATATTGTTTCTGAAGGCAATTTGGGAGAGTTCAGGCAGCTTCCAGGTTTCACTCTGCCAGCTTGGCTTCCCCAAATTGCTAGTACCAAAAATGAAAAGGATAAATTCACTACCAAATGAAAAGGCAATTAGTAGGAGATATATTGTCCAATTATATATCAATAAATGTAACAATAACATTTAAATGTATGAATACTTATAAAATATATGGATTGCAGAAATTAACAGAAGGGGAAAAAGAATTGTTAAATAACCCTATCTTTAAAAAGAAATAGAGCAATCCTTCAATGAGATCCCTAGTAAAAAGTCACTCAGACTAGTTGGATTCAAAAATTAATTCTACCAAACCTTTAAAGAATGGTCAATTTTAGTCTATCTAAAGTAGTTTGAAAAAAAGCAAAGAATGAGTCCTACAAAATTCCTTTTATAACACAAATATGCTTCAGAAAACTGAAACAGTAAGAGCAAAAACAGAAAAAAAGAAGTATGAATCAATTTCCCTAATGAATCTCGATGCAAAAAATAAAGAAATAAAATACTAGCAAGGAGATTACAACAATAAATCACAAAGATCACACACTGTGACCTGGTGGGATTAATACTAGGCATGCTGGGTTGGTTCTTTATTAGAAAAGCTGTAGCATAACTGATCATATCATTTACAGAAAAAAGGAAAGTCATATGATTTTCTCTCAAGAGATGTAGAAAAATCTTTTGACAAAATACAACAAATTCCTTTTAAAAACATCAGAAAGCATAGGAATAAATGAAGCTTTCCTGAAATTCATAAGCAGTATCTATCTTAAACCATTTTCAAGCATGGAATATTTTACCTGTCAGAACTGGGGATAAAGAAAGAATTTATGACCAAATAAGAGATAGAGAGCATTGCAAAATATAAAATGAATAATTTTGATTATATTAAAGAAAAAAAGTTTTGCACAAACAAAACCAATGAAGCCAATATTAGAAGGAAAGCAGAAAAGATATAAAAAATTACCGCAACCATTTCTAATAAAGGCCTTGTTTCTCAAATATATAGAGTAGTGACTCAAATTTATAAAATTGCAAGTCATTATCTAATTAATTCGTGCATCAAACCCACTTCAACAGGCCATTCACTACCTCCTATGTGAACTCTTTCAGTCCATACTTTTGCCTGATACTGCCTCCCAGGAGATGGGCCTCCTGGACATCACAGGACATACCTTCTGGAAAGCAATTTTAAACTATGCCCAAAGGGCTATAAAAATGTGCACACTCTTTGAATCAGCAATAGAACAATTAGGTCTATATCCCAAAAAGATCAAAGAATAAGGAAAAGGCTTTATGTGTCCAAAATATTTATAGCAGCTCTTTTCAATGTAATAGAATTGGAAAGTGAGTCAATGTCCCTCAATTGGGGAATAACAAACCAAATTGTGCTATATATTTGTGATGAGTACTATTGTGTTATAAGAAATGATGAGCAGGATATTTTCAGAACAACCTAGGAAGGCTTATATGAATTTATGAAAGTGACAGAACCACAAGAACAGTGTACACAACAATATTGTTATAAAATAGTAATAATCAACTGTGAATGACTTAGCTGTTTTCAGCAATACAATCTTTTATGACAGTTCCAAAGGACTTATAATGAAAAATGCTTATCTACCTCCAGAGAAAGATCTGATGGATTCTGAATGCAAATTAGAGTACACTTTTTTAAAAAAAACATTTTTTCTCTTTCTTCCTCTCTATGTTTCATCTCTATATATTTCTTTTTTAAAATTTTGGTCTTTTTTTATTTTTTGCGGGGCAATGGGAGTTAAGTGACGTGCCCAGGGTCACACAGCTAGTAAGTGTCAAGTATCTGAGGCCTGATTTGAACCTGTTCCTCCTGAATCCAGGGCTGGTGCTTTATCCACTGCACCACCTAGCCCCCCCAACTTTTGGTCTTTTTAAATTGTGCTGTATGGCTAAGAGGGAAATATGCTTTACATTACTGCTCATATATTAATTGCTTCCCTTTCAAGGAGGGATAAGAGAAGAGAGGGAGGGAGAGAATTTGGAGCTCATTTTTTTAAAATGAATTTTAAACATTATTTCCCATACAAATTTTAAAAAGTTCCTTTAAAGGAATAAATAGAAAATAAAATAAAAGTAATGTGACTGGATATAGTGTATGAAGGCCTAAAGACAGGGGTCAGGTATCTTTATGGCAAAGTAGATGAAATCAGGATGAGATAGTGGAATCTTCCTCCAAGGATTCCCAAAAATCATTTCTTCAGGGAGCCAGAATATAACTGAACTGTGGAGTGTCAGTTTAATCCCTTTTTATTTATGAATGTTGTACCCTTACTAGATTGTGAGCTTCTTAAGGGCAGAAACTCTTTTTACTTTTTGTTGAAAACTCAGTATTAAACTCAGTGCCTATAATATGGCAAGCATTTAATAAATATTTATGGATTTGACCTATACAATACTGAGTCATTAACTTCTCTGGCTCAGGGACCAATTAATTGATTTCATTGCCTCAGATTTTGAGTCTTTGATCTCTGAGTCATGCATGACCAGAAGCTGGCCCCCAAACTCTCTTTACATCATTCAGAATCTGACATTGAATGGTTGTACAAATTATATTACTCATACATTTTACTAATTTTACAGCTGAAGAGACTGAAGCTCCAAGAGGTTAAGTGACTTACTGAAACCTTTTACATATCAATGAGGTGTTAGACCTGGGAATAATGTCACTGTCTTCTCATTAAGGAGCCAATGAGCGTTCATCAATTTCTTCTCTAAAGTAACATTTAAAACTCATGGAGAAAACAAAAGCCAAAATACTATCAGCCAGCAGTTCATTCCAAAATAACATACCAGGAAATTCATAATTCATAATTCATCATTATAGTAATAAGGAAGAATTCAGGAGTCTATTCTGCAAAGAAATTGTATTGTTCTCTCTATACTTCCAGTCTCCTCAAGATGGATTTGGCAAACAACTAGATTTCACCAGAATAGACAAGATAGGAAAAAATAGTGTCAATTGAAGTAAGCTACTCCAGGTAGCAAGACATGAAAAACAAGGTAGGTAAGAAATGATGAAGAGCCAACTTCAGAGAAACATGGCAAGATCTAAACAGGGAGATCATTGTGCATAGTAACAGCAATGTTGCACTAATGTCCAACTATGAAAGACTTGACTACTAGACCAATACAATGATCCAAGACAATTCCAAAAGTCTTATAACAAGAAAAAAATGCTATCTTCCAGAAAGAAAACTGATAGACTCTCAATGCAAATTGAAGTATTTTATTTGGAATATGACTAACATGGAAAGATGCTTTGAATAATTTCATATTTACAATTGATATCATTTTGCTTGCTTTCTCAGTGTGTGGGAGAAGGGTGGAAGAGGGTGGGACTTTGGAAATCAAAGTGTAAAAATAAATTAATATTTAAAGTAAGTAATTTTCTTAAAAAAGAAAGTAGCATAGTTAGGAACTACATTTTTACTTGGAGCACATGCAGCAAATCAGGAAATAATTGTCTTTATTTAATTAAACCAATAATTATTAAGCACCTCCTATGTGCATCAGTGTGATAAGCATTGGTTAAACAGACAAAAAAAGCCTTATTGATTTTTTAATTATAAAGGTATTTTATTATTTTACAGTTACATGTAAAGACAGTTTTAAGCATGTTTTTATAAGATTTTGAGTTTCAAATTTTCCTCCATCCCTCCCTTGTCTCCCTTCCCATCCCCATCCCCAAGACAGAAAGCAATCAAAATAGATTATATGTGCATAATCACATTAAATATATATCTGCATTAATCATGTTGGGAAAGAAAATCAGAACAAATATGGAAAACCTCAAAAAAGAAAAAAAAAGCAACAACAACAAAAGTAGAAAAAGTATGGTTCAATCTACATTCACAATCCAGTTCTTATTTTCTGGATATGGAGAACATTTTCCATCATAAATCCTTTGGAATTGTCTTGGATGATTATATTGCTGATAATATCTAAGTCTATCATAGTTTATCATCACACAATGTTGCTGTTACTGTGCATAATATACTCCTTGTTCTGTTCACTTCACTCAGCATCAGTCCACTTAAGTCTTTCCAGGTTTTTCTGAAATCTGCCTGCTTATCATTTCTTATAATACAATAGTGTTCCATTCCTACAACTTGTTCAGCCATTCCCCAATTGATGGCCATTCACTTGATTTCTTATTTTTTGCCACCACGAAGAAAACTGCTCTAAGTATTTTTGTACATGTGGGTCATTTTCTCTCTTCTATGATCTCTTTAGGATACAGACCTAGCAGTGATATTGGTTGGCCAAAGGGTATGCATAGCCTTTTGGACATAATTGCAAATTGCTCTCCAGAATGTTTGGATCAGTTCATAGCTCCACCAATAATGCATTAGTGTTCCAATTTTTCCACAGCTTTTCCAACACAACTTTTCCTTTTTTTTTTTTTTTTTTTTTTGGTGATTTTAGTCAATCTGATGGGTGGGAGGTGGTACCTCAGTGTTGTTTTAATTTGCATTTCTCTCATCAATAGTGAATTAGAGCACTTCTTCATATGGCAATAGATAGCTTTGATTTCTTCATCTGAACACTGCCTGTTCATATCCTTTGACCTATTCTCAATTGGGGAATGATTTATATTCTTATGAATTTGATTCAGTTCCCTATATATTTTAGAATTGAGGCCTTTATCAGAAACACTGGCTGTAAAAATTGTTTCCCAGGTTTCTGCCTCCCTTCTAATTTTGGATGCATTGTTTTTATTTGTATGAAATACTTTTTAATTTAATGTAATCAAAATGATCAATTTTACATTTTCTAATATTCTTTATGTCTTGTTTGGACATAAATTCTACTCCTCTCCATAGATAAACTATTGCTTCCCTTTCTAATTTACCTATGGTATCAGCCTTTATGTCTCAATAATGTACTCATTTTGACTTTATTTTGGTATATGGTATAGCATGTTGGTCTATGCCTAGTTCCTGCCATATTATCTTCCAGTTTTCCCAGCAGTTTATGTCAAATAAACTGAGTTTTTATCCCAGAAGCTTGAGTATTTGGGTTTATTAAACAGTAGATTAATATAGTCATTTAATATTCTTGTGTCTCTTGTGCCTAACTTATTACATTGATCCACCACTCTATTTCTTAGCCAGTACCAAATAATTTTGTTCACTTTAATAGCTTCAGATTTGGTATGGCTAACATACCTTCCTGTGCATTTTTTATTAGTTCCCTTGGTATTCCTCCAGATGAATTCTCTTAATATATTTTCTAACTATCAAATATTTTTAGGTTGTCCAATTGGTATGAGAATTGAATAATTACATTAGGTAAAATTGTCATTTTTATTATATTAGCTCTGCCTATCCATGAGCAATTTATTTTTTTACCCTATTTAGATATATTATTTTATTCATGTAAAAAATGTTTTGTAATTGTGTCCATGGAGTTTTTGGGTTTGTCTTGTCCAGTAGACTCCCAAGTATTTTATATTGTCCACTATTACTTTAAATGGAATTTCTCCTTGTAGTTTTTGCTGCTGAGCTTTGTTGGTCATGCATATAAATGCTAATAATTTATGTGGATTTATTTTATATTCTGCAATTTTGCTAAAGTTGTTTATTTTTTCAAGTTGTTTTTTAGTTGATTGTCTAGGATTCTCTAACTATACCATCATATCATCTGCAAAGAGTGATAGGTTTATTTCTTCCTTGCCTATTCTAATGCTTTTAATTCCTTTTTCTTCTCTTATTTCTAAAGCTAACATTTCTATTGCAATATTAATTGACATACATGATAATGGACATCCCTATTTCACCCCTGATTTTACTAGAAATGCTTCTAACTTATCTCCATTACATATAATGCTTGCTGATGGTTTTAGATAGATACTGTTTATTATTTTAAGGAAAGCTCCACCTATTCCTATGCTCTCTAGTGGTTTTTAATAGGAATGAGTGTTGTATTTTTTCACAAGTCTTTTCTGTATCTATTGAGATCATCAAATTATTTTTGTTAGTGTTTTTATTGATGTGGTTGATTATGTTGATAGCTTTTATAATTTTGAACCAGCCATGCATTCCTGGTATAAATTCCATCAGGTCATAGTTTATTCCCTGGTGATAAATTGATGTAAAATCCTTGCTTATATTTTATTTAAGATTTTTTGCCCTATATTCCTTAGGGGTATTGATCTATAATTTTCTTTCTCTGATTTGGCTCTGCTTGGTATAGGAATCAACATGGTATTTGTGTCATAAAAAGAATCTGGTAGAAGTACTTCTTCATCTATTTTTCCAGATAATTTGTATGGTTTTGAAATTAATTGTTCTTTAAATATTTCATATAATTCACTTGTAAATCCATCTGGCCATGGGGATTTTTTCTTAGGGAGTTCATTGATGGCTTGTTCAATTTCCTTTTCTAAAATGGGTAAATTCAAGTCTTTTATTTCCTAATACAACCTTATTCTTAAAGAGCTTATGATCTAGTAGGGAAGTATATTACAAGACATACAAAGATAAATAAATACATGCAAATTTGACGAAGGACATTACAACTGAGAGTGGGGTAGAATCAGGGAAAACTTCATCAAATACCTAATATTTGAGCGAAGATAAAGACTCTAAAGTCATTGCCAAGGAGGCAATTCATTCCAAGCGAGGGGTGTGCCTCTTCTAGAGATAGAGGAGGCAGATAGTACATTTTGAGTTGTATGGGAAATAGAACATGTGAAGAGCAACAATGTGAGATAAAGCAGGAAGAATTAATTGGATTCATATTATCTCTGCCAACCTGGAGAAAATTTATTTTGATACCATCACAGACATACTCCAGAACTTCTACAATTTTCCATGTATTTAAATTGAATAGTTTCCTAGACACTGTCTTTGTAGCTAAAATGTTTAAAATACCTTTCTTAATTTGCAACTAAGAATGGTAAACTTTAAAATAGAGAATTGCTGTAGAAATAGTAGAAACATAAAACTTGAGTCTCCTAGCTAGAGTTGATGTTTTACCTAAATGCTGGCCAACTGACAAACATATGTGATCCAGTGACATAAAGTTATGGGGTGGTGTGGTAGAATTTTTCAGTGATTTTGAGGAAAAATGCTAATCTATATGTATATTTGATATTTGATATGTGTATTTTGATATCTGATTATTGATATAAATCTCCTCTTCATATATAGTCTTTAGTAGAGACACTGGGAATCCTGAATGTACCAGCTATGTTTGTTTCCTGGGGGGTAACTGAGAATTGACCTGATTATTTCTTGTCTTCCAACTGAGAAGCAAGAGAGACAGACATTAGCTTAGAAAGAATTTTTACCTTGGGAGAAGTTGGATCCAGAGATCATGGAAGGACTGGTCAATGTGGATGTTTTTTATTTTATTCATTTTTTAAAAAAAAAGTTAATCTGATGAAATGGGGGTAATAGGGGTAAAATAACTGAACCAAGGGTTAAAAATTGATGAAAACCCACACCTCTATATACTGACAAGAGATGTAAAGGAAATAGGATATCAGCCATTCTAAGATAAAACTAGAAGATGAGAGCATGAAAAATAAGACAAGAGAAGTTGGTTTATACCCCACAATAACCTTCAGTGTTCAATGCTTCATGCTATAAAATTATAAAATATGCCTGAAAACTTACAGCAATTCAAAATCTGCATTCTAATATGTCTATTTTACTAATTTAGAAATACAAGGAAGCTTAATGAGCATCGAGCATACAGTCTAACCACTACAGTATACAGATATGTGGAAATCAAGACTATGAAGATGTTAAATAAATGTACCAAGTGACCAAAACTAGAAAATAACCAAACTGATATTCCCAACTAGGTATTCTGACTTCAAAGCCTCTGCTCTTCCTATTATACCACAATGATTCTTTTATCCCTCAACTTTTCCAAACAAGAATTTTAAAAAATTCAAGATAATGAAATACCCAGTTCAAAATGATATCACCTTGATATTAAAAAAAAAAAAAGATGAACAACACAAAATTAACACAAAGGCTATTCCTTGTTGTATATAATTGATTTTTGCTAGTGCTACAACTCTTGTTTTGGGCTTCATCTGAAATACTATTAAATTAACATATCTAAGGGAACATTCACTTTTCTGTGTCTTTTAAATGGATGTTGTCAATTGAAATAGTGCTATTTGATTTCATTTATTTTTAATATTCCATAAGATAATAACAGGGGACATAAATATTAATAATAATGAAAATGGTTTAATACGGAACTTTTCTGCTTTATATCCCTATTTTAGATCTTGTTATAGTGCTCACAGGTGCATCATGTGTTATACTAGATTGATGAAACAATACATCTTGGCAGTTAATATATACTTATATCACATGACTGAAGGGAAAGGAGGCCCAGAAAACATAGTAGTCTGAATTCTATTTGACACAAATATTCTTTTGGATCTCTAAAATATGAATGCTAAGAATTCTAAAAGGTTTTATCTATTGTAAAGTATATTTCTAAGGAAGGAGAGATAGTGATAGCTGTCAATAAGTCACTGATTTAAAACTTAAATAATGATCTTTTAAATAGTTTTTATTGCATAAAATCATTAATACCCTTTCATTTTTCTTAATGAGTATTTAAATTCCTTCAAAATAGATTTTCTAAGATAATAGATGGTGCTGAATAAAACATTGCTAGATAAATCACAGATATTGATTTGGGAAAGATCCTCAAGAAATTACTTCATCTAAACACCTGCAGGAAGGTATCATTATCCTCATTTTACAGACAAGGCATCTGTGGCCCAGACTTTACCTGACTTGCCAAAGATCACATAGCTAGTAAGTCATGAAGTCTTGATTAGATACCAGGTGTCCTAATGCAAATCTCTTTCCATCATAGTATGGCATGTCAAAACAAAAGTTAGCAACATACAGATGGTGTTAAATATACCAACAAGGTATCAGAATAACATTTTTTAAATTGCTTACAGATAACTGAGTATTAAATAGTGAGAGTCAGAGTGAGAGACCGAGAGTCAGAGAAAAAAAGAGAGAGATTCAGAGACAGAGACAGAAACAGAGAAATGGAGAGATTGCGGATTGCAGGTTAGGATTGTAGTGCAGGACAATTCACTTGATATATTTAGTTTTATATCATAATTTCTGAAAATACCCACCTTCCTAGAGAGTCATCCTTTATAACAAAATATTAAAAAGAGAGGGAAAAACAATTTAGCAAATTTAACAAATATATTAAGTAAATACGATATTATGTGAAGTATTCCATACCCATAGTCTGACTTCCTCAAAGAACGGACAGAGGTACATTCTTTAATTTCTTCTATAGAGATATTTGTCATTTTGACCACATCATTTAGTGTTGAGTGTTTTCAATAATGTCGATAGTAAATTTTTCCATTTACTTATGATTTTGTAGAAAATTTGTACTTTGCTTTCATTTTTCCACTTAACTTTGCTTCATAAATTTGTATGTTTTCATGTTTCTTCATGTCCAAAGTTTCTTCACAGATATATGTCCATAAAATTAATGAGTCTGAGTTTGATGGTCATGCACTTTTGTTTCTGATAATTTACTACCATAAGAAGTGATGCTATAATTATTTTTGTGTATTTAGGATCTTGATTTTAATATTGACTTCTGCTCCTTGCCCAGACCTACTGGATTGATACTCCAAAAACTTTTACAGACTATTGCAAGACACTGAAAAGGTGGAGACAAGCTTTCTATCATTTGTGGTAACTATGACCAAGAGTCACTACCTGTGTCCTCAGATAACTCCCAATTTCCCATGACTAAAAGCTCTATGATAAGTTTTGCCTTTGTCTCCAGCACTTATTCCAGTGACTGGAATATAGTAGGTTTTAAACAAATGCTTGAGTATATATCTATAGCTATAGATATGTATCTGTGTAAACAGAAAAATATCTATATGTAAATATATTTACATGTAAACATAGATATCTATAGCTATAAATAGATTCACAAACTGTGGTTTTTAGTGGATGAAGAACCACAAAATATTTTAAATCTTAGTTAAGTTTTCTTGTAGCTTAATCTGAAAGTCCAGATTTCTTCAAATGTTATATTTATTACAGAACATATAAATTTAAAAAGCACCCTATCATTAGGAAAGAATAAAACAATGCTTAAATAATAATATAAAAATTAGTTATTAACATAATCAACTAGTTATTTGTAATATTTAAGTGAGAACTGTTATATGGCAGCTAGGAGTCACAGTGGCAGCTAGGTGGCAAAGTTCATAGAGCACTGGGTCTGGAGTCATGAAGATTCATATTCTTGAGTTCAAGTCTAGCCTTAGATATTTATCAACTATGTGAACCTTGGGAAGTTCCTTAACCTCATTTGCCTCAGTATCCTAATCTGTAAAATGAGCAAGAGAAGGAAATGACACACCACTCTAGTATCTTGGCCAAGAAAATCTCAAATGGTTGAAAAAGAGTTGGACATGACTGGAACAACAACAACAACAACAACTATAAGAAGATTGTAGCAAAGATATCCTGATGTGAATTGCAGAAAGACAAGAATAGATATCCCCAGCATCTCCTCTCCCTACTCTTCCCCAAGAAAGACCTTAAATGCTTCCAGGATAGAAAGGAAGAGGTTGAACCTGCAGACTGGCTGGAACTCTTCTCTCCTCAGAGAAAGTAGGTATTGGGCTAGAAATTAATATTTCTGTTCCCTTAAATGTTATTATTCTAAGGCATGCATTTTAAAAGTTCCAGCTAAACTCCTGATCACTATTTCTAAAAGAGGAGAGTTCTAAGCTTTATTTCCAGGGCTGACATCCTTTCTACAAAATATCAATTATATGATAAATTCACATAGCATGTAGTCAAAAATAAAAATCCAAGTTAATAGAAAAACAGAAATCAGAGAACGTATATACATGAGAATATATACTAGACAAAATAGATTGTGAAACCTTACCCATTGGAAATGAGTTACAGCCAGGAGAGATAACGTGTCATATCTCATCCAAAGGGAAATTCCACAAAGTCTCTAGTGTAGAAAGCAGTGAATAAACACATAACAGGAGTTCTATATGTCTACTTATTTCCAAAGTCTTTTCCTCTTCAGGGCCATGAAAAGAAGATAGCATTGTGTATTCTTTCTCTTGAAGCTAGAATTCAGAAGACCCTTAAAAAATTACTTCTCTTCAGGTTTCTCCAATTCTGACATCTTTTATGTAGGCATGGATTATTGATCTCTGCCAATGAGCAGCTATTACTGGTATACCCATGGGCTTTGTGACTAGGGATGCATTTCATAATAAAATATGATACAATATAAATATAACATGTAGTATGATATGACATGATGTAATATTTAATTATATAAATATGCCTTCTAAGGAGTGCAAAGTATTTTAATAGCTTCAAATATTTGAACCTACAAAGAAGTGAATTGAATTTTTGTCCTCTAAAATATTAGAGTCTAAGAGAAATGTTGACACAGAAAATGAGGGGTACATATTGCAACCACATACAAAACTAAATTGTTTTATATTTACTATATTAATGAACAAAAGGAAAATGATATTTAGAGGTATGAGGAGCAGAAAGAATGGGGGTGCTTTGTGAATCATTAGTTCAGACATGTGCATCATTTATCTTAATACTTAAAGTGAAATATTATTATTTAATTTTTACAAAATGGAAAAAACAAATAAAAAAAACCAGCTTTGTCTTCACTTAAAAAATTTTAGAAAATCGTGGTGTTGGAATTCTCTTAGTTTCTAAGGCTCACAGAATCTTTGAATCTAGACTTAAATTTACAAGCCTCACATAAAGTGAACCAATCCCATTTGATTTTTACCACTTTGGCTTAAGCATTTACCTGAGAATTTTAATGCCTATAACTGATTGGCAAGTGTAGCAAAGGGTCTACAAACACTATGATCTTTGGAGAGGAAATCTCCGGTACCCCAGGGGGCCTTGACTGTGTAAATACAAGCAGATGGATATGTAAATGCAGTACTTGTACTAAGCCTTGGCTTAGTAGGCATGTAATTAATTTAAAAGATGTTCATGAAATGTTTTCCTAGATATTTTAGGTAAAGAATGGTTATGAGGAAGATTCCCAGGTATTTCAATATTATGCTTCTGTGGTAGATGGTTGATGGACATTGCTAATGAGTACCACAACTTCTTAAAATATAAAGATTTCTATGTCCAAGATAAGTTATATAAAGACAGCAGATGGGTATGTAAATGCCGTACTCAACCATATGAGTACTATGTTTATGGAACCATCTGTTGTGTTTACATTCTCTTGGGTTCCACAACTTATTCATACCCCAGGGAGCTGGCCTACTGAATCAAACATTTTCAATGTGTAGACCACTCCAGACAAACACATCTAAATGTTTGCCACCAATTTTTTTTTTCATTACCAGATAAATAATAACTTTGGGAGGAAATGTTCATTAAAACATTTGTTAGTAGTTTCACATAGACACAGACTGTTCCAGATGTTCCATAGAAAAAACTGAAACTAGAATCCTAACTGTTCTAAATAGTAGTTCATTTCTCCTCCTTGAAAATATATTTTGTTTCATTGGGTATATAAAAAATGGATGACAAATAAAAATAATAAAGAGAAAAAATGAAAATATGTTTTCAACATTTATTTTTGTCACATTTTGAGTTCCAAAATTTTCTCCCTCCCTCCATTCCCCCCTTCCCCCAAACATAAATAAATCTGGTATAGATTATATATGTATAATCACATTAAACATATTTCTGCATTAGTCATGTTTTAAAATAAGAATCAGAACACAGGTAAAAACCTCAAAGAAAGAAAAGAATAATAACAAAAAAGTAGAAATAGTATGGTTCAATCTACTTTCAGATTCCATAGTTGTTTTTTTTTTTCATGAGTCCTTTGGAATCATCTTGGATCATTGTATTACTGAGAAGAGCTAATACTATCTTGATCATCACTCAATATTGCCATTATTGTGTACAATGTTCTCCTGGTTCTGCTCACTTCACTCAGCATCATTCAACTTAAGTCTTTTTAAAGTAATTAATATTCTCCTTATCTTTTGTAAGAAGTTAGGCCTAGAGTATACCTTGAGATACGGAAAATGAGTTTATTTTAATATTTAGGTCATATCATCTCAAAGCAATGCTGTTTTGGGAAATAGACTGTTGACTTGCCACATAGAAAAAGTGGCAAGCATGCTAATAATTGATAAATATCAATTTTGATGGAAAGGCCTGCTGAAAGCTGTTTAAAAATATAACAAGTCCTACCAATAAATCAGTGCAAACTTGAATAAATTGGAGCTATTTAGTCTTGTTTGAAGAGATAACATAGCTGTAACTTTGTAGTTTTCTTTAAATACCCAAAGTATTTTCATAGGAGAAAGGAATTAAAATTATTTTGCATGCCTACAAAGGTCAAAACAAAGTCAAGTTGAAACATTTAGGGCCACAAATTTAAACTTAAAATAAGGAAAAAATATAACTAAAAGTGGTCAAAAATCAAATGGACTCTAGTATCAAGTAGTGAGTGGGCTGTAAATGGTAATATTTAAATAAAGGTTTGATAACCACTTATATTGACACCTACATTGCATGTAAAGTTAGATGATACTATCTAAGCTTCCTTCTAAGAGTTTCATCATTCTTACCTATTTTCTGATAAATAGAGAACATTATAAGGGCTTTTTCTAATTTTTCTCAAAGTTAACTTCAAAGGTACCATTCTATCAAACAGAAAAGAATATTTTCCTCACACTTTTATACAAGTAGGTTATTTTGGGGACAGAACTATAGCTTAAATGGGTTCTGAACATATATGTCTTTTATGAACTACACCTTTTTATAGGACATTCCTAGTAAAGATAAGAATAGTTATATTAGCTAACACATACACCCAGAGATATATAGATATGATAATATTTGTCCTTCTTATAACAAAAGGTCTCACTATATAAGGCCTCCCTCAAAGTTATATCTATGAGATGATGACTATTGTCAAAACCTATGTAAAGCCATCTTGCCATGGATGTTGCAAAAATTTTTTTTGCAGGGCAATGAGGGTTAAGTGACTTGCCCAGAGTCACACAGCTAGTAAGCGTCAATTGTCTGAGGCCATATTTGAATTCAGGTCCTCCTGAATTCAGGGCCGGTGCTTCATCCACTGTGCCACCTACCTGCCCCTTATGTTGCAATATTTAAAAGACTAACCACAAGCCAAATAAACTTTCTTTTATACCACATACCAAATTTGACCAAAGATGCTTAAGTACATATGTAATTGTAGAAGCAAAAGATAGTACTTTCTCAATTCATCAGTGAAAATACCGGAAAATCCAAAAAAAGATATTGAGCATTAAGGAAACAGAGGTTGAAACCTGAGTCTGTAGGGACCAATTTTTAATTGGGGAGTGTTAGCTAGGTGGCTTGCCACAATATTCTGTCAAGGAAAGAGACTGACAGCCTCCCTCAAAAAAGAGCAGGATGTATTTAACAAGAACAAACTTAAAAAAAACACTAACAGGATCAGTAGGATTAAGGGAAAGGAAATAAAATCGTGAAAGGGAAATTATACAACCTGACCAACACCACCACCCTGGAATCAGATGAGAACACAGAGCAGCATCCTGTTGCCTTCCAGCTACAAGCTAGAATGGTGAAAAACCTCCCTTCTTTCCAGCAGACCCCAGGCTGAACACACACAGCCCCCAGCCAATTGGCTGGCTACTCTGACAGTCACATGACTGCCCTCACTGGGCTTCAATCATTATAATTTTGCCAGACCCATGTAGACATCAGCAAGTGGTGATGACATGATGTGCCAGTGCCATGGCGACGGCTACAACCAGTGGGTGGAGCACCATGCAGTTTGCAGAGCTCCAGGCCAGTGAGTATGCTGATGTTTTTTAAAAATTCTAGTCAAAAGAGGGGGGTCATAAAAACCTCAAATAACAATTAATTCTTTACATTCCCCCCTTTGTTTCATTAAGAAACATGGGGTGTTTCCTTAATGGAACAATAAATAGTAAACAATAAACAATAAATTATTTGAAAAAATAACAGAATATCATAACCAATGCTGACAAACAATATACTAATAACAATATAGGAAAGGGAAAATACATATTACAGATGATGTATATAATAACAGAAGGAAAAACAAAAATCAAAAATGTCCATTTAAAGTCCTTAAAATCTTGTCTTCAAAGGAGGGTTGAGATGTCATCAGGGGAACTGGACTCTGGTCTGGAGTCTGGCTGTCTCTGGATTCTGGTTGTCTCTGGAACTGCTGGATTTACATCAATCTTTAGCATAACATTGTCCTAAAATGTTCAAATTAAATAATGAAAGTTCTTCAAAACATACAAAACAAATTTAAACTTGATATATACAACTTATTGGAGTCTCCCCTTTGGAGGATACTCATACCTATACGCAATACAAAACTGAGACAGTTACTACATTACTAACACTTTTTACTACTATATGTCTGGATCAAGGCCAACTTTAGTTATGTGTCCATGATGACACATGAAAATGTTATGGAAAGGATACCATATCACATCTTGTGGTACATAGACATCTAATAATTGTGCTAAGCCTCAGGTGCATGGATTCTGACCATGCCACCTGATTGAGTGAAAAAGCCAAGTTAAGTTAAACCAGGTGGATGTGTCTTACCATAATTCTGATTCATTATTTGTAATATCATGATACTGGAGAAATAATGTCATCTGAAAAGAATTTGAAAAGGCTTTCTTAGAGGGATAGAGAAATAAAATTTTACCTTTAAATACAAGGATGTGCCTGTGCACTGGTATATACCTGTAATTCCAGCTACCAAAGAAGGAGGTTGCATCTGTCAACATTCTTGAGCTCCAGATTTCTGAGTTGCAGTGGGTTAGATTGATCAGGTGTACTTCAAAAGTTCAGCATTAATGTGGGGAATCCCCAGGAGTTGGAAGTGGAACAGGTCAAAGCTTCCATGTTTTTCAATAGTAGATAGGATTGTTAATAGATGCTATACTTCTAGGCAGGATTTGATAGGGCTATATAGCCTTTAAAAAGGTTAGGCACAGTGGCCACACTATAATGCTTCTTAACAACCCAATAAAAGTAGCTGATGGAAAGATTATCACAAATGTCTAGCATAATAATGAACTAATAGAAATTTTCCAGATAATACATTGGACAATTTATTTCCCCACCTTAATTCTCAGTTTCCACATCTATATAATGGGGTAAGACTAGACAATGGTCAAGGTCCCTTCCATTTTTTAAGATTTTATGGCTATATGTGCTACTCCTTCAAGATATTGTTTGCATTTTAGCAGGGAATATCAATCAATAAAGCAGAACTCTTGGAGATATTTTAGGGTCATATTATGCATCAATCCTATTCTGCAAATAAATTTAAAGAACTCATGACTCAAGATATATAACCAAGTGAACTTCCCAAAACACACTAATTCCCTTTACTGTCTACATTAATTGGGCCTTTATTGCTTTAGTAGCCCAATCAATGAATCAATTAATATTTATTAGGCAAGTATTAATTACCAGGAGTTAGGGTTGCATAGATAAAAATAAAATCCCAGAGAATTTACATTGTAATGTGAAGCAATTTATATGCATAGAAATATATACAAAATATTTCAAATGAATGAAAGAGAATTGGCGGTAGGAATTGGGGGGAGGGGACACTAACAGCAGGATGTTGAGGAAAGGCTTTATGAAAGATATGGCATTGGCCTGAAAATGGAAGGAAACTAGTTCTGGGCATTTTCTCTGGCTCTCCTCCATTCCTGAAATATTCTCCCTCTGCATCTCTATCTAATAGCTTCCATTAAGTCCCAACAAAAGTACCATCTTCCTGTGAGAAAAT
Source organism: Dromiciops gliroides (assembly GCF_019393635.1). NCBI lineage: Eukaryota > Metazoa > Chordata > Mammalia > Microbiotheria > Microbiotheriidae > Dromiciops > Dromiciops gliroides. The sequence continues at coordinate 199,358,080 of NC_057863.1, read as the reverse complement.
TATTAATAATTAATTTCTTGGGGACCCAGAGACCCAGTTTTAGTTGCTTTCTCCCATCACCCCAGAAAGGTCAATTCTTGAGGAAGTTTTAATCTTGTTCAGGGCCAGCCCAGGGTTACAATAGAGATGGAGATTGATTCTTTTGTTTAGCTAAGTGAACTGATAAGATTATAATACACCTAGATTTTGCCCTTTGTCCTTGGGTAGAATCTTGTACACTTCCCCTTTATGTCATCTGTACAGCTCATTTTAATTTGGACTACCCTCAAGTCATGTCAACCAATGGAACCGAATGATGCTAACCAATTAGCTTTGATCAATGTATAATGACCTACCTCTATCAAAAGAGGATTAAAAAGTCTGAACTACATGAGAGTCATAATCTTGGCATGTTTGGATTCACTCCCTTGGCTCAGAATGCTGTTGCTTGGTGAAGGTCTCCTATTACTTTACTGTAGGTACTATAGGGCTTCCAAACTCTGCTTGAGACCATATGCTGTCTGAGTGACAGCATAGATCTTCTTGGGTTCTACTTGTGAAAAGCTGGGTGACAACTACCATGTGGTCAATTCTTTACTCATTTAAATATTAAATAATAATAAATATTTACTGCCAAAATGAGTGTAATAGCTATATATATATATATATATATATACACACACATATATATATGTACACACAATATACATATGTATATATATATATACATATATGTACACACTATATATATATAATATATATACATATATAATCAGTAGCAAATAATTTTAGAAAGTACAGCTTAGCAACAAACTATTTAAAAAATACATTCCTCAGGAAGTATTTTGCAAACTCTCTTAATTCTGGTGCCTTCCCTCTCTCCATTATTTTCTATTTATCCTATATATACCTTATTTGTGCATATTTGATTGTCTATTATCTCCTTCATTTGATTGTGAGCTCATAGCAACCAGAGCCTGTTTTTTATTTCTTTTTATATCCCCAAGGTTTAGCACAGTACTTGGCACAGAGGAAGTACTTAATAAATAGTTATTAACTTGTTTATTGATGATATAGAATTATAGCTTGAGACAGACTAGAAATGAATATAAAGATCTGGAAGTCTGTAGAGAAGATAATTAAATGCTTAGAATTTGATGAAGTTACTGGGGAATAAAAGATAAAAAAGTAAAGGGCCTAGAGAAGAGACTTGTAATATACCCACAGTTAAGGAATGTGACATGGATGATTACCCACAAAATGAAATAAGAGCAATCAGACTGGTAGGAAGAAAATCAAGAACAGTGCTATTAAAATCAAAAGAGAAAAGCATATTTAGCAGAAGGAAGCAGTTAGTTGTGGTGTTTGATTATGATAGGATAATACAATTCTGTAAGAAATGATGAGCACAATGATCTTAGAAAAAACACAGATAGACTTGCACAAAAAAAAATGAAGAGTGAAATAAGTAGAACCAAGAGAAAATTGTATACAGTAACAGCAATATTGTTCTTTTCTTCTTTCTTTCTTTCTTTCTTTCTTTCTTTCTTTCTTTCTTTCTTTCTTTCTTTCTTTCTTTCTTTCTTTCCTTTTTTTTTCTTTCTTTCCCTTTTTTTTTTGGTCTGTGTTGGGGGGTAAAATGAGTGTTAAGTCTCTTGCCCAGGGTAACACAGGGCCACTGCTTTATCTGTTGGGTCACCTAGCTGCCCCCAGGAATATTGTTTTGAAAACTTTGAGTGACTAAGTCATTCCTTTTTTGGGGGGGGCATTGCAACTAGGGTTAAGTGATTTGCCCAAGGTCACACAGCCAGGAAGTGTCAAGTGCCTGAGGCCAGATTTGAACTGAGGTCTTCCTTAATCCAGGGCCAGTGCTTTATCTACTGTGCCTCCTAGCTGCCCCCAAGTCCTTTTTACTATTATAAATATCCAAATTAACCACAAAGAACATACAAAGAAAGAAACTTTCTGCATTCAGTTAAAGAACTGATAAATAGAAGTATGTATAGAATGATTTTACACAAATATACATGTATTTGTGTCTAATGGTAGCTATTTCTAGTGTAGGGATGGGATATATATGTGACAATGTTATTATATATTTTAAAGTATTTAAAAGTAATAGCAAGCTGTACATATTTTTTCCCCTTTCTTGTGGGGCATTGAGGGTTAAATGACTTTTCCAGGGTCACACAGCTAGTAAGTGTCAAGTGTCTGAGACTAGATTTGAACTCAGGTCCTCCTGAATCCAGGACTGGAGCTTTATCTACTGAGCCACCTAGCTGACCCCCATAACTTATTTTTAAAAGGAAGTTGTTATCAGGTTTAAGTGCTGCAGAGAGGTAAAAAAAGAACAGCTATATTCATTGGTATTGAGTAGTTAACTTGAATCTCTCTATTTTTTGTGTAGGGCAATGAGGGTTCAGTGACTTGCCCAGGGTCACACAGCTAGTAAGTGTCAAGTATCTGTGTCTGGATTTGAACTCAGGTCCTCCTGAATCCAGGGCTGGTAATTTATCTACTGTATCTCTCTATTTTTTATCAAATCGCCCAGCAGAGTTCTGCCACTTTTCAATGGCATCCAGGCATTATACCTACTTGTTAATAACTGTGTGTGGAATATCAGTCAGACATAGAGACATTCTTAGGAAACAATCACTGATGAGAGGGTGCTATGCAAGCTATGAATTGACAGAGAACTACTTAACTACTGATGGACTAAATTGTTAATTCAGCATTAAAGTGAAAGGCATACAGGGTTGATTTGCATAGACCTAAAAGATAATGAGTCTCTATAGTGTCTGTTAAAGTAGAAATTAAATCTGTGGTAGTTATTTTCTAAACTTATGATTTTAATCACAGAATGCTCATCAAAAGGCTATTTTTAGGAGGAAAAGGAAAGAAGGATCCATTTATTGTTACATAATGACAATCAGATAAAATTGCTGAAGTTTTGTCTGTTCGTTCTTTGTGATTCATCTGAGATTTATGCAAGTATTATATTTCTTTTCAAAGGAGATTTAAAAATCAGTACTGTTTATATCCTATTATGTGAATTTCACCATTACAAATTTTCCATTCAATAGACTTCTCCTTTCACAATATAATTGAACTTGGCTCTGATATTTGACATTTTCATTTTCAAGAGTATATAACCTCTATCCTTTATGCTAAGTTGGGTTGAAGGTGATCTATATGATAATCCTGTTATTTATTTTAGATAAAATGGGCAACTACAAGTCTGATTTCAAGGTGACTGGCTGACTGTTGAAGGATACAGAACACAGTTGGGGAGCAGGGAGATTAAAAGTTACTGCACATAGCATATAAAGGGCCCATCTGGCCTTGTTTTCTGGAGTTTGATGCACATATTAATGAAGTTTTGTTGTTGTTTTTGTTGTTGTTGTTGTTAAATACTTTTAATATGGATTTTAGTTGCATGGTGCTATTTTGAACAATCCTTTATTCCATAGTCAAGTTGGTCTTTTCTTAATAAGTTTCTATTACCAAATAATCATTCAAATTATTCATTAATAAATATTATAAACCACCTATTATATGCCAGTCACTGGGGTAAGTTGTAGGGAAACAAAAAGAGGCAAAAAGCATTTTTCTGCCCTCAAGAACTTTATAATTTCTAATTAATGAGGAAGTCAATATGATTAGTAAGAACAAGCTGATGAAATACCTTTATGTTAAAAATTATCCATGTTCCCCAAATAATATAATCATTGCTTATAACTGCCAATGAAAACAGATTGTCAAAAGTAGTTTTATACCAATGTGAAGACATGTATACATATGTACCCTTCCACATTCTTGGTGTATAAAATATCCATATAAAATATTTTGACAACTTTGATGCAAACATAAACATATAATAATAAAATAGTTTTTTTAAAGTTTACAAAGTACTTTACTTACATAATTTGATCAAAACCTCACAAGAACCCCATGATGGAAGAATTTTAAAGAAATTAAGGCCTTGAGAAGTTAAGTGGTTTTGAATGTGCAATTCAATCCCAAGTCTTTTTGATATCAAATTCACCTTGATCAGATGACCACATTGGCTTTTAATGTTACATTACCATATGAAACTACTATGATGACAGGAAAGACCAAAACACTAATAGAAGGGAGGGCATAAGACTAAGGAGAAGGAGAATGAAAAGGGAGGAGTGGTTGATAGAAGGGAGGTCAGATTGAGGGAAGTGGTGGTCAGAAGTAAAACACTGGTGAGGAGGGACAAGGTTAAATGAGAAAAATGTATAAACAAAGCAAAATTAGGATGGAGGAAAATAGAGAGTTAGTAATTATAACTGTGAATGTGAAAGGGATGTACCCTCCCATAGAATGGAAGTGAATAAAGGAGTGGATTCAAAAGCAGAATCCTACAATATGTTGTTTACAGGACACATATTTGAAGCAGAGAGATACACACAGATTAAAGGTAAAAGGTTGGAGCAGAATATAGTATTCTTCACCTGAAGTAAAAAGTAAATAATAAAAAAAATTAATTCTAATACTATATAAATTATTTGGAAAAATAGGTAAAGAAGTAGTTCTACCAAATTCCTTTTATGATACAAATATGGTGTTGAAACCTAAACCACGAAGAACAAAAACAGAGAAGGAAAAGTATAGACCAATCTCCGTAATGAATATTGATGCAAAAATTCTAAATAGAATATTAGCAAAGATATTACAGCAATTTATCACCAGGATAATACACTATGACCAGATGGGATTTATATGAGGAATGCATGACTGGTTCAACATTAGGCAAACTTCAAACATAATCAACCATATCAATAGAAAAACTATACAAAATCATATGATTATCTCAAATTCATATTAAAAACAATAGAGAGCATAAGAATAAATGGAGCTTCCTCTAAAATAATAAGCAGTATTAATATCTGAAGCTATCAGCAAGCATTATATGAATAAGAATAAATTAGTATCATTCCCAGTGAGATCAGGAGTGGAAAAAAGGATGCCCCATTATTATTCGACATTGTACTAGAAATGTTAGCTTTAGCAATAAGAGAAGAAAAAGAAAGTGAAAGTACTAGAATAGGAAAGGAGGAAACAAAACGAGCAATTGTCTCAGATAATAGGATGGTATACTTAGACAATACTAGAGAATCAACTACAAAGATGCTCGAAACAAAGAAGAACTTTAGGAAAATTGCTGGATATAAAATAAACCCATATAAATTATAAACATTCCTATATATGGCCAACAAAACTCAGCAGCAAGAGATAGAAAGACAAATTACATTTAAAGTAACTGTAGACAATATAAAAATATTTGGAATTCTACGTGATAAAACAAGCCCAAGAATGATATGAAAACAATTACAAAACACTTTTTACAAATATCAAATTAAACATTAAATAAAACAGTTTTTACACAAACAAAACCAAGATTAGAAGTAAAGCAAAAATCTGGGAAAAAACTTTTATAGCCAGCATTTCTGATAAGGAAATAATTTTTAAAATATATGAGAACTGAATCAAATTAATAAGAATACAAGTCATTCCCCAATTGAGAAATGGTCAAAGGATATGAACAGTCAGTATTCAGATGAAGAAATCAAAGCTATCTATTTCCATTTGAAAAAAGAAATGTTCTAAATCACTACTGATCAGAGAAATGCAAACTAAAATAACTCTTAGGTAAGAGCTCACACCTATCAGATTGGCTATTATGACAAAAATGGAAAATACTAGATGTTGGAGAAGATGTGAAAAAATGGGAACACTAATGCATTATTGGTGGAGCTGTGAACACATATAACCATTCTGGAGAGCATTTTGAACTATGCCCAAAAGGCTATAAAATTGTGCATACCCTTTGATCCAGCAATTGGTATTGCTGCTAGGTTTCTATCACAAACAGATCATAAAAAAGAAAAAAGTACCCACTTATACAAACATATTTATAGTAGCTCTTTTTGTGGTGGTAACAAATTGGAAATTGAGGGAATGCCCATCAAATGGGGAATGGTTAAACAAATTGTAGTATATGAATATAATGAAACATCATTGTGCTATCAGAAATAATAAGCAGGTGGATTTCAGAAAGAAAAAAAAACTGGAAAAACTTACATTAATGTTGATTGAAATGAACAGAACCGGGAGAACATTGTTCACAGTAACAGCAACATTATGTGCTAATCAGCTGTGAAGGACTAGGCTCTTCTCAGCAATGCAATGGTCTAGGGCAATTCCAAAAGACTTATGATGAAAAATGCTTTCCATATCCAGAAAAAGAAGTATGGAGTCTGAATGCAGATTGAAGTATACCATATTCACTTCATTTGTTGTTATTTTTTTCTTTCTTATGGTTTTACTCTTTTGTTTTGATTCTTCTTTTATGACATGGCTAATATTGAAATAAGTAAAAATAATAAAAAGAAGTAAGTAAAACACAATTGTAGATATATAACCTATATTTAATTGCTTTTCATCTTGAAGAGGGAGAAGGATAGGGAGAGAGCGAGAAAAATTTGGAACTCAAAATCTTACAAAACTGAATGTTTAAAACAGGCTTTACATGTAACTGGAAGATAAAATATTACCACAAAAAAAAAAAAAGAAAATCATCACAGACACATGGAGAGAGGGAGAGAGAGAGAGAGAGAGAGAGAGAGAGAGAGAAAGATTACAAACTGAAGACAAGGATTTAAATCCCTGTGACCCTAAGCAACTTAATCTCTTTGAGACACAGTTTACTCATCTGCTCATCTATAAAATGAAGAGGTTTTACTTGATACCCCTGAGGTACATTTTAACTTCAAACCTATGATTCTTTCTTCCATTAACAAGTTCAACTACTTTGATTACCTAGTGACCACCTAAGGATATTGTACAAATATACAAATATCTAACTTTTTTACCTACAATTATAGTTGAATATCTGGAATGAAAGTATAGCCAGCAGATATGTGAATCTGATAAAGTTAACATAACTGACCAGAGGAATGAGAATTTAATTATTACTAATGCATTTTGGGGGGCCCAGAGATCAGTTTTTCAGCTCCCCCCACCTCTACTTCAGAAAGTCCAGCTGTCTTTGGGCAAACCCAATGGAATAAAAGAAATAGAGATAGATTTTTTTTTTGTCTAACTCAATGAAGGACTGATGGGATCAAAGGACACTTTTCCTTAAGCAATTTGAATGAGGGTCTTTTACATATTTTTCCCTGATGTCATGTGTAGAGTACATTTTAAAACAGACCACCTTCAAGTTATGTAAACCAGTGGAATTTTAGCATGCTAACCAATTAGCTTTGATCAACGTATAAATGGCCCACCTCTGTCAAAAGAGGACAAAAATGTTTGCAAGAGGTCAAGAGGCTGTCTTGCTTCTAGGTCTTCTGGGTGTTCGAGTGCTTTTCTCCTGTTCATGCTAACTGGAATACTGAAGCTCTTTCCCTGCTTTCTCTACCAAGTGGCCTGAGACCATGAGAAGTTAGGGAGACAGATGTTCAATCTTTTACTTGGATAATATTAATTAATAATGTTTACCCCAAACTGATATCAATACCAATAATAATTAATTTTTAAAAATTAGCTTCAAACCTATGATACATTTGATCATTAACAAGTTCAAGTACTTTTATTGCCTAATAACTACATAACTACACAAACATCTAACTCTTTTACTTACAATTTTAGCTGAATATCTGGAATGGAAGTATAGTCAAAAGAAATATGAATCTCATAAAGTTAACATTATTGACCAATGGAATGGGATTTTTTGTTGCCATGGATGGTGATTTTTAGAATAAATATGCAAAGACCTCTAAGTTCCTTGCTAACATGGAGAATCTATGATTTAATTATTATGTTTAGTGTCCATTAACTAATTTGTATGGCAGATAGGAATTCACAATCTATACCAAGGCAGAATTAGTCCCACATTGGGCATACTATTTTTTTCAAGGAATGCATCATGAAATAAAGAAGTCAATGAGAAAATGTAATTATATATATATATATATATATATATATTTGTAAATTTTTGACATAACTTTTTAGAAATACATATAATACATACAATGAGGTACATCTGAATTTTTTGATAAAAAAAACCTGAAATTAGTAGAATGCCTGAGTAAGGGGTTCTATTCTTTGGCTTTTTCTGTTTTAGTTATAGTAGTTTAATACATTAAAATTGGATCTATATAGTTTCTTTTCCTATGATTAGTCTATAGCTACTGCTGAGAAGTGGCATTGCTGTATCATTTTCTGCTGTGAAACTATTTAAACTCTTAGATTCTGACATGTTTCTAAAAACTGTTTTGAAATGTCATGTCTTCCTCTTTAATGATTTGTTTTTTCCAAGTATAATAACTTGGCTTTATGGTTTTATTAAAGTATTTAGTAATTTGAATGCATTTAGTAAGTAAGTCAGACTTTACTGTTCTACAACATAAAAAAAGGAAAATTTTAGGGAAATAATAGAAGTTTCCTGGTACCAGCTCCTATACAACTGAGAAGACAGATTGTTAAATTTTCACCATGAGCATGTACATGTAAATGCTAAAAATCAGGGCTTGATACTTTTTTTGTTTGTTTTGTTTGGTTCGTTTTTTTATTGGATTGTCTAGAGCCATTAAATTGGTGAAGAAATTGCTAATAATATATAAAACAATTTAAAATGTGTTTTATGTACATTTCTCCCCCTCAAAGACCCAATTGTTAAACATTTGGCAGCCTGATCCTAGAGATAATGCTATTATAAGGTCTTATATCTTAAACAACACAGGTTTAGAATTTGTAATGAGAGAATTTCACTAGTTGTCCTTTGATAAACAGTTTACATTTCTGTGTAATATAAACTTAAAATAATAAATTATAATAATATACAATAATATATATCATTTATTTAAAGTCTTAAGATTGTAAAATGCTTTACCTTTGTTACCCCGCTAAAATGCCAAAAACTCTTAAGTTTTTAAAGGCATTTTGAATAGTGCCTCGCAAATAATAAACACTTAATGAATACTTAGTGACTTATTTTATAAATTCAACTTACACTATATTAGATGGAACATTTATTAGTCAAATGTTATTGTATTTGTATCTAAAACAAATTATAAAGAAACCACAAAATAATTTTGTTGCCATAAGCAATGTTTTAAAATATTTTTAAAAATACATTAAATTCTGTGAAACAGATAATTAAAGTGTTAATGTGATTCTACCCATTTCTCCAATTGGGAACCTAAGCACTGAGTTAATCTTCTCTACCCATGATTAAATTAATACTAGAGTTTATAAAGGATAATGACTATTACATAGGATGATTTCTCTAACTCAAGTACAAAAGACCCTCTCTGGAAAAGGAGTACAAAAACAAGATTAAATCTAAAAATGTTGTTGTTGCTTTTATTAACATGCCATTTCATTGAATGTACTAGCTTTGAATTCATTTTTCCCCTTGATGACAATGGAAGTCAAAGCATTAGTGATGGCTTAGGGGGTCATGAGATGTAGCTTTAAGAATACAAACACGGGGTGGAACCAAGATGGCAGAGATAAGCCAGCGAGTTGTTTGAGCTCTCTTTCTGTTCCCTCAAAAAGAACATTAAAACAAGCCTCTGGATGGTTTCTGAAACCACAGAACCTGAAAAGATACAGAGAGACACAGTCTTCCAACCAGAGATAATTTAGAAGACTTCAGGAAAGGTTGGTCTCACTGGGGCAAAAGGGAAGCCAATGCTAAGAGGAATTGGGCATATCAGTAGGAAGCTGTGGGGCACAGCTGAGCAACTGAGGCTCCTAGATCCTGGCTCAACAAGCTTGTGGTGCAGCAGGACAGTGGCAAAACACCTGCACCAGGTGAGAGGGCAAGTTGCCAGATGGAGGGCCAACCTCAATACAGGTGCAACCAGATCTACCAATCCCAGCATGCAGCAAGCAAGCCCAGGGAAGTAAGAAATCCACAAGCCATAGAGGCCTCAATGTAGAAAGCCAGTGACACATCCCCTATATCCTAGCACAAAAAGTTTGAAACAGGGACCCAGGTGCCCCCAGAGTAGACCTCACCTTAAAAAAAAAAAAAGCTGCAGTATAAAAGTAAGAAACAAAAAAAGAGGTCTCACCATTAAGAGTTCTGTATCAACAGGAAAGAGGAAAACACAAACTCAGATGAGGAAAATAATCTCAAATTGCCTAAATATGAAGCCTTGAGAGGGAAGATAAATTGCTCTCAAGAACAGAAAGCCTTCTTGGAAGAGCTCAAAAAGTATTTTAAAAATCAATTGATGGGACAGCTAGGTGGCACAGTGGATAGAGCACCGGCCCTGGAGTCAAGAGTACCTGAGTTCAAATCCGGCCCCAGACACTTAACACTTACTAGCTGTGTGACCCTGGGAAAGTCACTTAACCCCAATTGCCTCATTAAAAGAAAACAAAAAAACAAAAAAAAAATCAATTGAGAGAAATGGGGAGAGAAATGAAAGCAACACAAGAAAATTATGAAAAAAGAATCAGCATCTTGGAAAAGGAAGCACAAAGATTGACTGAAGAAGACAATTCCTAAAAAAATTCATTTGACCAAATGGAAAAAAAAGTGCAAAATCTCGCTGAAGAAAACAATGCCTTAAAAATTAAAATGGGACAGGTGGAAATTAATGACTCAATGAGACACTAGGAATTAGTCATGCAGAACCAAAAGAATGAAAAAATAGAAGAAAATGTGAAATACTTCATTGGAAAAACAAGTGACCTGGAAAACAGATCCAGGAGAGACAATTTGAGAATCATTGGATGGTCTGAAGGCCATGATCAGAAAAATAATCTAGACACCATATTCCAGGAAATTATTAAGGAGAACTGCCCTGATATTATAGAAGCAGAGTATAAAATCATCATTGAAAGAATCCACCGAACTCCTCCTGAAAGAGACCCCAGAAGGAAAACTCCAAGGAATATTGTAGCCCAATTCCAGAATTATCAGGTGAAGGAGAAAATACTGTAAGCAGCCAGAAAGAAGCAATTTAAATATCATAGAGCCACAGTAATGATTGCTCAGGATCTAGCAGCTTCAACATTAACGGATCATAAGGCATGGAATATGATATTCTGGAATGCAAAGGAGCATGGATTGCAAAGAAGAATCAAGAACCCAGCAAAAATGCGCATTCTCTTTCAGGGGAAAAGATGGAATTCAATGAAATTGGGGACTTTCAAAGTTTCCTGATAAAAAGACCAGATCTAAACAGAAAATTCAATCTCAACATACAAGACTCAAGAGATATTTAAAAAGGTAAGCTGGGGGGAAAAAAGTTACTCAATAAGATTGAACTGTTTACATCCCTACAAGGGAAGATAATACTTATAACTCTTGAGAACTGTATGTGTTTTTTGCCAGACAGAAGGATTATCCACAGAGGACATAAATACAAAATGTCTTTGATGTGGTAATATCAATAAAATTAAGGGCATAAACTTATGGGGAGAAGAGGAAAGAGGAGGTGGAAGAGGGGAATTACATCATATGAAGAGGTGAAAAACCCTATTACAGTAGAGGGAAAGAAGGGAGGGGTGAACATTGTTTCAACCCTACTCTCACTAGATTTGATTCAAAGAGGGAATAACATATACATTCATTTGGATAAAGAAACTTAGCTTATTCTTTAGAGAAGTAAAAGGGTAAGGAAAAAGGGGGGACTGATAGAAGGGAGGGCAAAAGCAAGGGAGAAAAGGGTAAAAAAACAGAGGGGGGTGATAAAAAGGGAGGGAAGATTGGGGGAGGCAGGTGTAAGAAGCAAGACATTGGTGAGGAGGAATAGGGTGAGACGGGGAAAGTAAAAAGGGTGATAAATAGAATTGAGGGGAATATACAGCTAGTAATAATAACTGTGAATGTGAATGGGATGAACTCTGCAATAAAACAGAAGCCAATTGCACAGTTGATTAAAAACCAGAATCCTACAATATGCTGTTTACAAGAAACACATTTGAAGCAGAGAGATACACACAGAGTAAAGGTAAAAGACTGGAGCAAAATATATTTTGATTCAGATAAAGTCAAAAAAGCAGGGGTAGCAATCCTTATCTCAGACAAAGCACTGGCAAAAATAGATCTAATTAAAAAAAATAAGGAAGGAAACTACATCTTGCTAAAAGGTACTATAGATAATGATGTAATATCAATATTAAGCATGTACATGCCAAGTGGTATAGCCTCCAAATACTTTGAGGAGAAGTTCAATGAGTTACAAGAGGAAATAGACAGTAATTCTATTCTAGTGGGGGATCTGAATCTTCCCCTCTCAGAATTAGATAAATCTAGCCACAAAATAAATAAGAAAGAAGTGAAAGAGGTGAATAGATTACTAGAAAAGTTAGACATGATAGATGTCTGGAAAAAATCGAATGGGGATAGAAAGGAATATACCTTCATCTCAGCAGTACATGGAACATTTTCAAAAATTGACCATGTATTAGGGCACCAAAATATCATGGTCAAATGTAGAAAGGCAGAAATAGTAAATGCATCCTTCTCAGATCATGATGCAATAAAAATTACATGTAACAAATAACCATGGAAAAGTAGACTGAAAATCAATTGGAACCTAAATAATTTCATGCTAAAGAATGAATGGGTGAAACAAGAAATCATAGAAACAATCAATAACTTTATCAAAGAGAATGACAATAATGAGACAACATAACAAAATCTATGGGATGCAGCCAAAGCAGTTCTTAGGGGAAATTTTATACCTCTAACTGCTTACATGAATAAAAAAGAAAAAGAGGAGATCAATGAATTGGGCATGCAACTTAAAAATCTAGAAAAAGAACAAATTAGAAATCCCCAATTAAATTTTAAATTAGAAATCCTGAAAATTAAAGGAGAAATTAATGAAATTGAAAGCAAGAAAACTATAACAAAACTAAGAGCTGTTTTTATGAAAAATCAATAAAATTGATAAACCATTAGTTAATTTGATTAAAAAAAAGAAGGAAGAAAATCAAATTACCAGTATCAAAAATGAAAGGGGTGGGGTAGCTAGGTGGCCCAGTGGATAAAACATGGGCCCTAGATTCAGAAGGACCTGAGTTCAAATCCGGTCACAGACACTTAACACTTACTAGCTGTGTGACCCTGGGCTTAACCCCAATTGCCTCACCAAAAACAAAAACAAAAACAAAAATGAAAGGGGTGATTTTACTAAGAATAAAGTGGAAATTAAAGCAATAATTAAACTATTTTGCCCAAATGTATGCCAATAAATTTAACAATCTAAATGAAATTGATAAATATGTAAAAAAATACAAACTATCCAGGTTAACTAAAGAGGAAATTAAATTCTTAAATAAGCCCATATTTGAAGAAGAAATTGAACAAGCCATTAATTAACTCTCTAAGAAAAAATCCCCAGGGCCGGATGAGTTTACAGGTGAATTCTACCAAACATTTAAAGAACAATTCACTCCAATATTATACAAATTATTTGGAAAAATAGGTGAAGTAGGAGTTCTACAAAATTCCTTTTTACGACACAAATATGGTGTTGATACCAAAACCAGGCAGAGCAAAAACAGAGAAAGAAAATTATAGACCAATTTCCCTAATGAATATTGATGCTAAAATCTTAAACAAGATATTACCAAGGAAATTATAACAAGTGATCACCAGGATAATACACTATGACCAGGTGGGATTTATACCAGGAATTCAGGGCTGGTGCAACATTAGGAAAAATATTAACATAATCAATCACATCAATAAGTAAACTAACCAAAATCATATGATTATCTCAATAGATGCAGAGAAAGCTTTGGACAAAATACAGCACCCATTCCTAATAAAAACACTAGAGATCTTAGGAATAGGTGGAGCTTTCCTTAAAATTATAAGCAGTATCTACATAAAACCATCAGCAAGCATTATATGTAATTGAGATAAGCTGGAGGCCTTCCCAATAAGATCAGGGGTGAAACAGGGATGTCCTTTATCACCTCTATTATGTAAATTTGTAGTAGAAATGTTAGATTTGCAGTCAGAGAAGGAAAGGGAATTAAAGGAATTATAACAGGCAAGGAGGAAACAAAACTATCACACCTTGCAGATGATATGATGGTATACTTAGAGAATCCTAGAGGATCAACTCAAAAATTACATGAAACAATGAACAACTTTAGCAAAGTAGCAGGATATAAAATAAGTCCACATAAATCATCAACATTTCTATACATGACCAATAAAGTCCACCAGCTTGAGATAGTAAGAAAAATTCCACTTAAAGTAATGGTAGATATTATAAAATACTTGGGAGACTACTTGCCAAGACAAACCCAGAAACTCTATGAACACAATTACAAAATACTTTTCACACAAATCCAATCAGTTCTAAATAATTGGAAAGATATCAATTGCTCTTGGATAGGCTGAGCTATTATAATAAAAATGACAATGCTTCCTAAATTAATTTACTTATTCAATGCCATACCAATCAGACTACCTAAAAATTATTTTATTGAGCTAGAAAAAATAATAACAAAATTCTTCCAGGAAAAACAAAAAGTGAATGAAAAAAATGCACAGGAAGGTTGGGTTAACTGTATCAAATCTGAAGCACTACTCTAAAGTGGCAGTCATCAAAACTATCTGGCAGTGGCTAAGAAATACAGTGGAAGATCAATGGAATAGGCTAGTCACAGGAGACACAGCAGTTTTAAGGACAACTTTGAGCAAGTAAGTAATTTTAAATACTAGAAATACCCAAATTAACTACAATAGACCTATAAAGGAAGATGCTATCTGTAAACAGAGGAAGAAGTGATAAGTAGAAGTATGTATAGAATAATTTTACCCATATATACATGTTTGTGTCTAATAGTAGCCATCTCTAGAATGGAAAGAAAAAAGGGGTAAAGAAATGTATGTGATAACTTTACTATATATTTAAAAGGAATAACAACTTGTACATTTGCAATTTCATGTGCAATCATCTTTTTAATATAGGCAAATCCTTGTTTTATCCCATAAATGAAAGATTACATAATTTTAAAAATAAATACAAATTAAAAATATATTATAGCTTTCCTCTGAAAAGGAAGAATATCCTCAACCTTTTCCTGTCTTAATATGCTACTTTTTGCATTGTAGTACTCAGGGCAGAATGAGAAATGAGAGGAAATGTGGGTATTGGTAGGGTTTTTGACACTGCTGATCATGGTTTGTTTTTTTTTGTTTGTTTTGGAGGGGGGGGTGAACTATGATTTCATGGACAAAGGGAACTCCCAGCAAGGAAATTTCCTGTACAAATGTACATCAGCATTTCCTCTGCAACTCATATTCTTCTAAATACCCTGATGGGTACTGATATTCATAAAGCCAGGACATATCACAGGCAGCAACTGAACAGTGGTGTCTGATTTTGGGGACATCTGTTTATCCTCTATACCACACTAACTAAATTTGTAACCAACAATAAATACAGGGAAAAGTTAGAAAATTATTCTTAATGATTCATGCTCTAAAGCCATGAATATTGTTCAATGGCTTTTGATTAGCCATATATTTTTTTTCTAATTTTGGGGGATTTAGAGTCCTATATATCTATTTATTTGTTGGTTTTATATCTTCAGTGAAAACTAATATCTCTGAATGATTTTGGGAATGGGCTACTTCTACTTTCACTTCTTCCTCTGTTTACAGATAGCATCTTCCTCTATAGGTCTATTGTAGTTAATTTGGGTATTTATATTAGTTAAAATTACTTACTTGCTCAAAGTTGTCCTTAAAACAATATCGCTATTACTGTATACAATGTTTTATTAGTTATGGTCATTTTACTATTCATTATTTTGTATGTCTATACATGCTTTCCTAAGATCATTGAGTTCTTCATATCTCATAGCATAGCAGTATTCCATTATGATTATATATAACATGACTTGTTCAGCTATTCTCCAACAAATGAGTGGATGCATTTTCCAAATTATTTGTCACTATGAAGTGAACTGCTACAAACATTTTAGAAAATATATGTTCTTTTCCTTTTCCATAATCACCTTTACCAAATTGGCTAAAATGATTGAAGGACAAAGCAACAAATGTTGGAAGTAATGTGGAAAAATTGGGACATTAATTCATTGTTGCTGGAATTGTGAAGTGAAGGCTATGAAAAATCAACCACAATAAAACTGACTACATATAATAGGAGCATCTTCAGCAATGCAATGCTTCTTGAAAATGTACAGGTGTTACATGTAAATGTAATATATTGCAGAGTCTAAGAGGTCAAGAGTTCTAAGTTAATTCCAGAATGGACCTTAGAGATCAAGGAGTTCATTTTTGTCTTTTTAAAGAAGAGAAAACTGATGTCCAGAAAAGTGAAGTGTCTGTGAAAGAACAAGAATTCAAATTAGATCCTCTGCTTTGAAATTTAACTCTTTCAAGAACATAATATTGCCTCCTCTGTGAATATTTTTTATGCTAGCATATAGGAGAAGTATGGTTTAAGGCCCAAATATTGATTTTAATCTTGGACTCTTGGGGACCTATTAAGTTCTATTCCCTTCTCAACTCTTAATGCTTTCAATTATATTTACATATAAAAGATTTATAAATTTTCTATCTCAAGTCAATCTTTTTCCTGAGATGAAGAGTATTAAAGGACTTGCCATAGGTTACATATCCAGTTAGTTGCAGACCCAAATCACCCAATTCAAGTCCATTGTCCTTTTACCTACACCAAGTTGAATCTCACAAACGGAGGAAAGGCCTGTATTTCCTAAATTATTTGGGGGCAAGTGTGGTTTTCTAAAATTATTTGCTAATTATATATTAATGGGGGCAGCTAGGTAGCACAGTAGATAGAGTACCAGTCCTGGAGGCAGGAGGACCTGAGTTCAAATCTGACCTCAGATAGTTAATACTTACTACTTGTGTGACCTTGGGCAAATCACTTAACCCAAATTGCCTCACCAAAAGAATATATATATATATATACCTCAGGAACTTGAAACTTACTAGCTGTGTGACCCTGAGCAAGGCACTGGACCCTCATTGCCCTACCCCCCCAAAATCGACAACATGGCATTTAACACAAGCAGAAAATTCCCAATGCCATCATGCTCTCTCTCAGAGAGCATATGGTCTCAAGAACAGTTCAAAAGTCCTACGTTGCATACTCTGTCCTTAGAGGAGAATGCTCACCAACCAACAGCCTTCCTGAGGCAAGAGTGCAATCCAAGATGGGGACAACCAGGAGCCTCACCTGGTTTCAGATTTTATCCTCTTTTGATAGAGGTGGGTCACCATACACTGATGATATCTAATTGGCTAGCATAATTCAATTCCATTGGTTGACATGACCTGAAGGTTGCCCCTATTAAAATGATCTCTACAGATGACATCAAGGGAAAGTATCCAAAAAGAGTATCCCATAAATTGCTAAAGGCAAAGTCCATTATCTAGATGTGGTATAATCCAGTCAATTCACTGAACTGACAAAAAAGCCTATCTCCATTCCTTAGATCCATCCTGAAAGGGATTAAAAATTCCTCCTAAGAATTAATCTCTGAAGTAATTTGTTGCAATTTTTTATTACATTATAATAATGAAACTAAGGTGGGAAAGGAAGGGGAGTATAACAGCAATTTTAATATGATTTTGGTGTAGGATTTAAGATTTTTATAAGTATACAAAAAAAATCTCCCAGTTGTTTCCAAATTTTATCAGCTAATCTGCAAACTGAACCAACTGGGCTCCCCTTTCTCCATTGCTTTCCATGTCTCTTCTGGGCCTTGTTCTTTTGACCTCTTCAGACTCTCTTGTATTCATGGATATGCTTGTCAGTAGACATTTGTCAGGCTCTGCAACTGCTTATCTTTCTCTTAGGCTGCATTGTTGGTACACTGAATCTCTGAGAGCATGTGTATTCCTTTCTTTCTTTTTTTTAATGAACGATGCTTTTAATCTTAAATCTTACAAATACTATATTATGAAGTGAACCTTTCAATAGTTACTGGGCATTTTGTCACTGTTTCTTGGTACTTCATCACAATATACTGTATATACTATTTAGTGCCACAATTTTGCTCCAAAATTATTAATTATAAGAGCAAATGTGCTGTATTCTTATTGATGAAAAACATTTCTCAGGTCACCAGCACAAAACTAAAATTGGAGATGGAGAAAAATTCCTGACTTTTGGATAATTCAGGGACTTTAAGATGATTTATAGAAGAAACTCAAATTGAGACAAGTGTTTTGTTTTCAACTCAAGTATTTATATTTTTAGTATGTGAAATAATTTTATTTGATTGACAAGCTGTATATTCTTTACTTGGATCCCTCAAGGATGAACATTCTGCATATTCTTATGAAGATTCATATTTTCCTCTTTCTTTCTCATTCTCTTTTTAGAGAGTCACAATTAACTCAGTCCTGTTCGTGAACATCTCTACTACCCAGGCTTATTTTTATTTTTGTCTAGGCTTATTTTTGAAGAAGATTTATGGTGAAATACCAAGAATGGAAAACCATGTATTTATGCATGCAATTACTAACTGAAGATCATGGGGGAGATGTGACAGAAATGATAGAGCATGGCCAGAAACCTGTTCGTAGTTATGTATAAGAATCATCCTTTCATCTGTGTCCACAAAATAGAGGGTTTTTTTTTTCTACTTCTTATAGTTCTGCTTGCTTTCCCTGTTTACTTGGTGACTTTCCCTTAAAATGAAATTGTAGCTACATAATTGGTTCAGAGTTTTTACATTAGAATAATTTCCTAAAAGTTTATGCTTTTTTCCCTCAAGATACATAAAGCAATGAGCAACTTTGCAGAACAAATCCAATGTTGTGGACTGGCAAATTAATTGGAAAAAAAAACTTTAGGGACTAACAATCATAAAGGAGTTTTAGTGAAATTTGGGAATTTAACTGGTCAGTCTATCCTATTGAAAAAGTTTAGTACCTATTTCTACTAATGAAAATTATATCAGCATAGATTTTTTTCAATAAAGTTTATGGGTTTTTCATATAGACTGTTGAGTAGTTTCCTATTGATGTCCCCAACATCTCTGTTGAGTAGATAGGGTTTGTTCTTTTCCCCCCCCCTATGTTAGAAATGCTTATGATTGTTAAGTGTGCATGCTTATTTGGATACAACCTTTCTGAAGGCTTTTGGAAGTATATGGGGGGAATGCTATATTATGGGAACTTTAGAGTTGAGTTTCTTGAGGTCTTGCCCTTCCTTTGTATGCTATATTTCTTTAAAAAATTGAGTAGACCCTATTACAAAGGAATCACAAAATAACATGTTCCCATCACAATGCCATCTTCCTGAGTGCAATGCATTATTCAACCTTATGAAATAAAATACATCATATGGGACTTCTCTGAAGCTAGCATCCATGCCAAGAAAAACATTTTTTAAAAAATATATGAGAGGAATTTTTTTTTAAATGAGCTTGAAGACTTATGGTAAAGCCTGAGTTTAGGGAAACAAAATGCTCCTGATTTTACTGATAAGTAACAATAACAAATTAATTGTTACAGTATTCAATAGAGAGCAGCTTAGTTTAGAAGCCATGGAGTTACAAATCTTAGCTATACAGTTCCACAAAGCAAAAGGGATCATAATGAGATTTTAATGTAATTTACATAAAGTCCTTCAGTGCTGTCAACTATACCTTAAGGTAGCAAAGGCTCTTTTAGCCACTAGTGGCTTTTTGCCAGTTTGTGACATATTATCACACATCGCTTTGACAAGAAAATGTCTAGCTTTGGGGAAAAAAATGCATAGAGAAGTTTCCCATTTATTTTCAGATAGTTATAAAACCTTTCATGTGAAAACAAAACTATTAGGAAAAATGCAACTTTTTCAATAAAGTCTAGTTCCTCTAGTTTTTAATTTTAAGAGAAAGAAATGAATTCTGACAGAAAGAAAGCCAGGTGAAAAAAATTGGCCTGACTAAAATTAAGTCAATTCAACCATGATTTGTATCAGTAAGTAGTAGGGAGCCTTTTTTTTATGACAAGTGCTCATAGAAAAACTAGACAAAATGCATTTTAAAAGCAACTCTTTAAAGAAAAAAATGCATTTTAAGTATATAAGATTGAAATAATAACTTTTAAACAGCTCGTAAATATTGTATAAAAGACAATGGATCTCATTTGTATTAGCACTTTTAGGATTGCAATGAATTTTACAAATATTTCATTTTATAATGGCAACTTCATTAGGTAGGTGCGATTTTCCTTATTTTACAGATAAAGAAATTGAGCAAAACAGAGATTAGGTGACTTGTCCACGGTCTTGCAATTAGTTATCTGAAGCTAGATTTGACCTTAGTTAAAGAAGTCGGAATTAAGAATTATGACCATCAAAATTTAACTGCAGGCAAGAGGAAACAAATGAGCAAGGCAGTCTGAATTTCCAATGGAAATACTCCTTCCCTCTTTTGTGAGATAGGGCTTTCTTTCAGCTTTTTCCCAAGGGACTGATTGTTCTTCTGAATGCAGCCCACCACTATGGTAACCAAAGGTTGGAAAATCAAAGGAAGCTCATTTTTGCTTTACTCTCTCAAAGCTTGCTACACTAATTATTGTGTCTGAATTAGCTCTTGCTGACTACAATTCCAGTATTCTGTCTATCACATCTGGAGTCAAGAGTAACTGAATTGAAAGAGTTTAAATCCTGCCTCAGATACTTCATAGCTGTACAACACTAGTCAAGTCACTTAACCTTTCTTTGCCTGTATTTACATCTGTGATATGAGGGGGTTGGACTTTATGGTCTCCAAATCTTCACTCCTAATTTGTATGTTGGCCTTATCCAGTCTAAAATCATTCTCCCCCTTTGCCTTAACAAATTTGAATCCAAAGAACAGCTCCTACTGAGTCAGGTTTTCATTTCTCTAGAACAAGGAAAACTTTTTTTCTATTAACATTTATTTATAAGTATTAAATAAAATATCTAAGTTGTGTAGCATTTCCTGTCACCCGAATAGTAGGCAAATGTTATCTAAATTGAAGCAACAGAGGCACAGAAAAGATAGACCATAGAGCTAACTAGAATTATCTTTTTTTAAGAAGTAGAAAGAGGGGCGGCTAGGTGGCTCAGTGGATAAAGCACCGGCCCTGGATTCAGGAGTTCCTGAGTTCAAATCCAGCCTCAGACACTTGATACTTACTGGCTGTGTGACCCTGGGAAAGTTACTTAATCCCCATTGCCCCACAAAACAAAACAAAACAAAAAAACCCAAAGAAGTAGAAAGAGATTCCTGGATTCATCCTATCTTTTGGGACATTTCCTTCATCATGATAAAGCGAACTCTATTTAATACTTTCCCATCTCTGTTCCCTATAAATGTGACCAAATTTTCCCATTCCTGGGGAAAACAAGCAAACAAACACAGACAAAAAATTCTACTTATTCTTTTCATCCCTTTTAGGGCAGGAATTTATCCTAAATCTAGGTACCTAGATATTATAGATGATATATTAAAAAAAAGTAAGAGGATTGTAAAAGAATAGGTTTGTTTAGCTTACAAGTATCATATCCAGAGAAAAACACACAATGGTAGTTTTGATTTTTATTGTGATTTTGGTTGACATGAATGTTAAGACTTCTTGTCTCTGCTCTAAAGTAACAATGTTTCCAAAGGTAGCTAGTGGCTAGAATGGCCCTAAAAGCATGGGAAAACCATCAGGTCTAAGGAGGCACAAGCCCCCTCTCCTGTGCTTGATGGTTTTATATGGCATGAATCTACCAGATGCCATACTATCTAACCTCAGGTTAGGCAATAAAAGTACTTGAAAAAAAAAATATATGTATATGTATATGTATATGTATATGTATATGTATATGTATATGTATATGTATATGTATATGTATATGTATATGTATATGTATATGTATATGTATATGTATATGTATATGTATATGTATATGTATATGTATATGTATATGTATATGTATATGTATATGTATATGTATATGTATATGTATATGTATATGTATATGTATATGTATATGTATATGTATATGTATATGTATATGTATATGTATATGTATATGTATATGTATTTATTTATGTGAGAGAAGGGAGGGTCAGTATTATCTAGCAGAATGCCCTAACTCACATTGCTTTGTAATTCTATGTGCTCTATATGCTAGAAACTTCCCCTGTGAAAAACTGGTGGACACAGGAAAGAAATCCCCCCCCCCTTGAAATTCTTGCTCCTCTTGAGAACTTGTTTCCTACTTTTAAATGTATATAAGCCTCAGCACAGTTCACCCCTCCCCTCAACTACTTGAAATTGTGTTAAATTGTCTCTACTTTTTCTTCACTCCTCAAACCTTTGCCATCTGCTTTCTGACATCATCACTCAACTTAAACTCCTTTCATAGGCAACTACAAAGAATCTCTAAATTGTCAAATCTGATGGTACTTGCTCTTGTTGACTGCTCTTTACTATCTGAGAGCAATTACTATATTATTCTTCCAGATAATCTCTCTTCTCTGCATTGTCAGAACCCTAAACTCTCTTTCTTCTATTTCTGCAGGCTCAATGTTTCTGTTTTTCCCCAATTTATTTTGTTGGACACACACACACACACACACACACACACGCACATGCACAACACACATACATATGTGTATGTCACAGAAGCTGAGGTTTTTTAATGACATGGATATATCCCAATTTTTTTTTTTTGTAGATCTCCTTTTCTCTCAGTATGATTTCATTAGCTCCTAGGACATCTATTATCTCCTGTATGCAGATAACTCCCAAATTCCTATCTCTAGCACCATTCTCTCTCCTGACCTTCAGTATTACATTACTGACTCCCAATTGACTATTTAAAAGAGGGTGTTTTATAGACATCTCAACTCAACCTTTCCAAAGGAGATTTCATCATATTTCCCTGAAAGCTCAACACTCTTCTGAATTTTCCTATACTCCTGTTGAGGATACCATCTTTTCAGTCTCCCTGGTTCAGAGTTTTGTTTTTTTTTCATTCCTGAGGTTATTTGCATTTTAATTTACTCTTGAAGACCTTAAGGTCTTGAATAGCACAAAGAATAATTATCTAATTTTAGACATTTTGACAAGTGATAAGTAGGATATTTAATGAGGAAAGGATAGCTCCGTAGCTCAGTATCTTTGTAATTGTTCCATTTAGGTAGTCACCTATTTTACCTACTTGCATATTAGTTATACAGGATTTGCTTGTTAAATGATGGGAAGTTTATATGCTTATTTTGTTTTGTTAATTCATACATTTTGCTATTAGTTTTAGGAATTCATTTATTTTGTGCATTTTATTAGATTTGTTCTGGCTATTATTAAAAATTAACTATAAGTAATCTAAAAATTATATAATTGTTGGCTATATGAAAAATTATAATTAGACCATAAGTCCTAAAGCAGTTGCCATTTAAATGTAGAAATATTTTATTAACTACTTGCCTAATTTGGGGGGACTAAACTGACTGGAGGACTTAACTGTGGGCTTTTGACTGGATGGCTATCTGACTGTTATTCATTTAATATGGGCCATTTAAAATGTTCCACCACACTTGCTCCTCCCAAATTCATAAGCTTCTTAATTAAGAAGCCTCTTAATTAAATGACCAAAGCAAATTTGTTTTATAAAAATCAATGTAAAAGATAAGGGTTAAGAAATTCAAATTATACAACCTGTCTGCTTTTAATATAATAATTGTCCCCATTGCTGTCTCTTGCTTCAGGGTATTCTCCAGCTTTCTCCAACTTTAACTCTTTTTCTCCTTCACTCTGGCTCCCCTGCTTCACTTTCACTTCTAACTCCAAGCCCCTTTCACTTTGTCAACCTCCCTGAAAAGCCCCTTACCATCTTCACCTCTGTTGCCAACCCCCTGGAATCTCTAGGGTCCCTTTCTCACTGACCGCTCTGTGTCTCTAGACTTCTGCTGTTCTTCTTCCTTACTCTTAGCCTTTTCGCTGTCTCCATCAGCCCCTCTCTTTACACAGCCTCAGTCTCCTTAGCATCCTAGTAGCAGCCCCCCTTCTGTCAGTCCTCTTAATCTTCTAGCTTTCCTGCATCCTCCTAGTCCTCCCATGTACCCCCTTCCTGTCTGTTCCTCCCTTACTGCCTTCTTAATCTTTTGGCGTCCCCCCTTCCATACGTCTGCCTCTTCACTGTCTTGCTAGCTCTCCTGTATATATCTTCCTTCTCTCCCCTCCAACCTCTGGCTCTCTGTGGCCCCACACACGCCAAGCTAATCCACCGGCCACAATAGGGCTGTTCCTAGTGGAGCTTGAGGGGCCATGCCCCCTGCTGCACACCTGGGACCTCTGCACGGGCTATGTTTGGGCCTGGCAGGACAAGCCTGGGATGTCCTGGGCAGCTCCCCTCAGGGCGTAGGGAGCTGGGGCTTTTTATTTTCCCCCAGCTGTCTGACCTGGCCACCTGAAAAGCCCATGGGGCTTTTTTGGCTCAGCTGAAGTCGAGGGGGAGGGGCACCAGCCCCTTACACAGGAAAAAAACCTGAGGACCTAAGGCTTTTTAATCTCAGTCCAAAGGCAGGCTCCCCAAATAAAAATAAATTCCCACACTATCCAGGGAGCAAAGAACTATCTGCATCTGGTAGAAGTTATAGAGAGGTGAACTTCATTTTACCCCAAGCACAAAGCCTTAATACATAAAGCTGTCCAAAAAAGTCAAATAGACTATTTGACAAAGGAAGAATTTCCTACCATAAGAGAAACCCTCTTCCTAAGGTTATTGTAGATAAGATTTATTATTTTTTAACATTAGTAATTGACAGTGTCTAACGTCTCTCTAATTCTCAGTTTCAATAATACCACTGTACTAAGGAACATCATGGAAATAAATCTGATACTTTTAAGACTGGAGGCATCTAGGCTGGCTGTAAAAGTATATTCATGTACTATGAATAACTATTACACATATGGATAAGTACAGCAAAATTAATAGAAAATCTCACAGTAGTAGAGTGAAGATTAATTAAATATTGATAAATCATTATGTGATACAATGATGATTCCATCCTATAAAGATGTATTATGCCATTATGTTGTCACTGCATAAAATATCATGTATTTCCTTTTTATGTACTAATTATATATGTGAATCAACCCTAATGAGACAACAATCCTCTTCTAACGTTCTGTAGATGAAAAGTATTGATTTTTTCCCAAATTGCCTAAGCCCATCTAACCTTACACTATTAATCCATAAGTAAAACATTTTACAGTGGCCTTCTGAACAATTAATACATGTATATCAGCATTTCATTGAGAGACAAGATGTTCTATTTCTCTTTATATGATGAAAAAATGTAATCTGATAACAGATCTCTAAACTATTAAGTTGATGATCTTATCTCTACATTGGATGGTAGACAATATATTATCTGCTATTCTATTGTCCCCACTGAATTCTCTAAAGTTGAATTCTCAAGGAATTCTCTTCAATTTGCTCACACTACTAGACATTCAATATTAATCAAATTTGAACTGGGGGAAGGTGATTTCCTCCTGTAAGCCTTTCATTCCTTAAACTCAGTTTTTATCAAAACAAAAGACATTGAAAAGACAAATCTTCACTGCCTTTGGGGTCCATGTGAGAGAAAAAAAATAAAACATTGCTCCAAAATCCTAATATTATCTCTTTATCTTGGAAATCTTGAGAGTATGCTAGGATTTGTGAAATTTTAGTGGGTTATTTTCCTCCTGAAATTTATTTTTACAGAAAAAATCTAGATACAAATGATTTTAAAGTAGTTTATGTGATTATAACTATAAGAGAAAACAGGTCCTAAGTCTCCATCTATGAGTCTAAGACTGTTTAGTATGATTCCTTAGTTTACATTTTAGAAAGCTACGAAAGTGACTAGAACATAGAAATTAAATACGAAATGATAGTTGATTGAGTCTCAGAGGTGTTAGTAACTTGAAAAGTCATATAGTAGGAAGCTAAACAGATCTGAATCTAGTTCTTCTGGCAAATACTGAGCTCTTCTCTGCACAATTTTCAAATACTTCAGTTCTTTCTTTTTTCTCTTTTTTAATGACCAAAAAGCAAAAGCAAAAGTTACCTTTAGTGCCTTGCTATCTCCTATATCAATGTATCCTTTTGTAATTCTGAATTCAATTCCCATCCCTAAGTAACAATCCTATTCTTCCCCCCCTTTTTTCTGAATAGGCTTATTTTATTTTATTTTAGTTTAGTTTTTTAGTTTTTAACATTTGTTTTTTATAGGATTTTGAGTTCCAGAGTTTTCCCCTTTTCTCCATCTCCTTCTCCCTCCCCAAGACAGAAAGAAATCTGATATAGGTTATATATGTACAATCACAGTAGTTATTTGTGATAGAAAAATCAGAACAAAACAAAACAAAAAAACTAAAAAAAAAAAAACCAGAAAAGTAAAAATAGTATGGTTCAATCTGCATTCAGATTCCACAGTTCTTTTTTTTCTGGATGTGAAGAGCAATTTCTATCTTGATTCCTATGGAATTGTCTCGGGTTATATTGCTGGGAAGAGCTAAGTCTATCATAATTGATCATCACACAATGTTGCTGTTATTTTGTATCCATTTCTGAAAAGCTTTGTTGACAGTTGTGGCCACAATCCAGATAAGGTGTTAGTTGACAACTAAATGTTTGACCCTTCTCAGGAAGATTTATTTTTTCTAAATTTCAAAATTAATTTATTTATTTAGCATCATGCCAATCAAAATATTAAAATATTTTATAGAGCTAGAAAGAATAACAAAATCCATCTGGAAGAACAAAAGCTTTTTAATTTTACATAATTATATCTATTTTACATTTTGTAATGTTCTCTATATCTTCTTTGGTCCGAAATCCTTCCCTTGTCCATAAATTTGACTGAAACTATTCCATGCTCACTCTCTCTCTCTCTCTCTCTCTCTCTCTCTCTCTCTCTCTCTCTTTCTTTTTTTGTGGAGCAATTAGGGTTAAATGACTTACCCAGGGTCACACACCTAGTAAGTGTCAAGTGTCTGAGACCAAATCTGAACTCAGATCCTCCTGAATCCAGGACTGGTGCCACTGAGCCACCCACCTGCACCCTCCATGCTCTCTCTCTTTTTTCATTACTTTTCTTGTTGTTGTTTACTTGAGATTTACTTTTAAATGGGTAAAAAAGTAATGGAGGAAAGAAAAGTTATAGGTTTGCTACTTGGAAACTAGGAGTCCAAACCATCTCCCCAAATCACAATTATACATATGACAATTATTTTCAGTGAAAAAATAAATCTACACACAATGTTCCCAGTATAGATAACAATTGTTGTTCCCATGAGCTGGGGAGTATTTTGTTGTTCTTGTTTTTTTAGAGGAGATGAATTAATGCAAGATTCACAGAAAAACTTAGACAGGAATTACACAGAATATGAAGGCACATGGTGGCTGCAATCTGCATGGTCTAACACCACCATGTTAATCCAATGTCATAAATCTATAAGATTTAAGTCTGAAAGAGACCTTTGATATAATCTCTTCTAACTCTCTTATTTTACACACTAGAGCTAAAGTGATTTGATCTCATAGGAACAATCTGAAAATTAGCTGGGGATTTTGAAGAGGAAATAGTTCTCAGTGGAAGTTCATTGCATGAACATGCCCATAGATGAAAACAAAATTTTTCTCGGCATCCTGTGTGTGATATTGACATAAATAGCCTATTTACAAATGTATTCTTATCATGTTGGCACAGTCCTTGGATTGACTTTTATTGTCTTCTGTTTGTTAACTCCCTAACTCTATGAATGCTCATAATGTGATTTATTTAATATTTTTCTAATGCTTTTTTATTTATTAGCACTACAGATTTGGGCCCAATTTGTCTGTCTTTTATTTGTTATTTACCTTGAACTTTGTACTTTCATAAATTTTAATTAGGAAACATGCAAACCTTTGTATCTAAGTAAGCCATGATCATTACAATGTCAATTTTCCTCATGGAACATAGATTCCCAGTTTGGCATATCCCTGGTTACAAGCCAGAAAGTTAGTGTGACTCAACATTTGTCTATTCTAAATTTCACATCTCCAAAAATATGAAAAAAATAGAAGAAAAAGTGAAATAAATCATTAGGGAAGTAATTAACTTGGAAAATTAATTGCAGAGATATCATTTAAGAATTATCATACTACCTAATCCACAAGAAAAACCCTAAACATCATATTTCGAAAGTTATTAAGGAAAACTACCTCAATGTCCTAAAATAAGAGACAAAGCCATGTCCTGAAAGAGATCCCAAAATGTAAATTACCAGTAATATTATAGTCAAATTCTAGAGCTCCCAGGTCAAGGAAAAAAAATATTGAAAGTAGCCAGAAAGAAATAATTAAATATCATGTGCCCAAAGTCAGGTTTATACAAAATTTAGGATCTACCATGTTAAAGCAGCAGAAAGCTTGCAATATGATATTCCAGTAGGACAAAAAGTTAGGATTAAATACAAGAATGAATTAACCTGAGTTTAATCATTGATGGGGTTGGGGGGATGAATAGCTAAGGAAATATATAACTTTCAGAAATACTTATTGAAAAGATAAGCACTAAATTTTAAAAATGGCATTCAAATATAAGACACAAGAAAAGCAAAAATAAGATAAACATTCTTACAATGGATGATGATTCCTACAAGTACTAAGAATAATATCATTTTTGGGCATTGAGGAAGATTATACATGAGCAGAGGGCACAGAAATTAATTGATGACATTGAGATTGTTTTTAATGGATGAGAAAGAAGATGCACTGGAAAAAATGGTAAGGGGGAAGAAAATTGGTGAAAATAATCTCACATGAAAGAGGCACACAAGAAAGAGCTTTTATACAGGAGGAGAAAATAGTGGAGAGGATGGCATGCAACTCTTGAATATCATTCTCATTTTAATTGGCTCAAAGATGGAAAACTATATATACACACTTAATTGAATATAGAAATTTATCATACCCAACAAGAAAGTAGGAGGGGAAGAGGATAACTGAAATGGTGATAAAAAGGGGAGGGCAGATAAAGAAAGGCATTATTTGGAAGCTTAACAGATTTTAGAGAATGGACAGGATTTTTAATGAGAAAGATAATTAGAAGAAAATAGAATGGAAGGAAATGAATGGTTAGTAATCATAACTGTGAATGTGAATACAATTCATTAACCTATAAAATGGCAGCAATGGAAACAAGAATCCAAAAATCCATTGTTTATAGGAAAAACAGTTAAAAGAGATAAACACAGAGTTAAAATAAGGGGCTAGTTAAGAAATTATTATGCTTAAACTCAAGTAAAAAAGCAAATATAGCATTTATTATTTCAGGCAAAGAAAAAGAAAAAAAAGAGATATGTGGGTAAACTATATCTTGCTAAAAGTCACCATATACAATGAAGTATAATCAATACTGAACATATATGCACCAAGTGGTGTAGCATTGAAAGAAAAAGTTAAATGAATTATAGGTAGAAATAGACAGTAAATTATACCATCAGGACATCTTGACTTTCCCAGCTAAGAACAAGTTTATGCCAATTGAAAAAAAGAAAGAAAGAAAGAAGTTAAGGAGGTAAATAGAATCTTAGAAAAGTTAAATAGAATTTGGAGGAAAATGAATGGCAATAGAAAGGAGAATACCTTTTTTCTCAGTTATCCCTGGGACTTTCACAAAATTTGACAATGTATTAGCAAAAGAAAACAAAAACAAATACAAAAACAAAACAAAACAAAACAAAAACAACTTCATAATCAAATGCAGAAAAGAAAAAATATATTAAATGCACCCTTTTTAAGCCATAATCCAAATAAAATTATATCCAACAAAGGCTCATGGAAGCAAAGATTAAAAATTAAATGAAAACTGATCTAATACTTAAGAATGAGTGGATCAAAGAATAAATCATAGAAATAATCAATAATTTTATTAAAGAGAATGACAATAAAAAGCTTATCAAATTTGACAGCCAAAGTAGAACTTTCAAGAAATTTTATATCATATACTAGTAAATGGGATAGTCTGAATGATATGTACAAATACTGGCCAAATTACAAATTGTTCAGATTAATAAAATAGGTAATTCAATACTTAGATGAAGCTATCATATAAAAATAAATTGAGAAGATGGTGGAGGAAAGACATTAAATTCACAGAGCTCCTGATACAATTACCCTCAAAACAGCAATAAAAAAACCCTGGAGCAGAAAAACCCACAAAAATACAAGCTGAGAATATTTTCCAGCTATAGATAGATTAAAGGGGGCTCTGCTGGGCTACAAGTAAAGTCCAACTCTGCAATCATGCTAATATAGACCCCAGGCATGCCACACTAGGAGGAATTTACCCCAGAGCCTCTGAATCAGCTACATCACCAATGTCTTCTGGAACTGAGCATGCAGTCAGGTGTGAGGGCTGAACGGGTGACCAGGGGGAAAGTGCAGGAGTATCAGGGAGGAATTCAGCTGTCTCACCCCAGCAGGGAAACAGGAAGAAATCCTGAGTGGTGGGAGGCCCAGGTAGGGAAGGTGTACAGGCTCATCTAATCTAAAAACCACCACAGCACTCTGTGGGCTGGTTAACTAGCAAGTAGGCTTTAGGTCATCTTTGGACCAGAGAACAGACCAAGTGAGAGAAGTACCTGCCCCCCCTCAAACCAAAACACCTGGGACCCTCTGAAGCTGGGGACAGTAGTCTAGCAGAGAAGCAGGGCCCCCCAGTAGGGAGTTTAAAGTCAAGTAAAAGATGAGCAAAGATAGTTCAGAATTATAGGAAGTTTCTTCAGGGCCAAGGAAGATCAAGGTGCACCCTCAGAAGAGGAAATCAACCACAGAGACCCTACATCCAAAGCTTCCAGGAAAAATATGAACTGGTCTTAGGCCATGGAAGCTCTGAAAAGGGACAAGTAGGAGAGATAGAAGGAAGATGTAGAGAGAGGGAGGAAAGAATGGAAAGAGAAATGAGAGCAATGCAGGAGAGTCATGAGAAAAAGGTCAACAGTTTGAAAACTGTTGTTTTCAAACTGTTTTGGAACACAAAGTTTAAAAAAAATTGATGTCAAAATTTGCTTTTACATGTAATTTGGAAAATAAACTTCTTAAAAAAAAACAAATACAAAACCAAAAAAATGCAGCCTTTAGGGTGGTTTAGTGACCCTATTTCTATTAAAGTTTGAAACTACTAAAAAAAAATAAACAAACAAACAATTAAATTGAGCAAGCCATGAATGAGTTGTTTAAGAAAAAATCACTGGGAACAGATGGATTTAAAAGTGAATTCTTCCAAATGTTTAAGGAACAATTAATCCCATCACTATAGAAACTATTTGGAAAAAAAAAAAAAAAACATTAAGAAGGCATCCTAGGTGGTATGGAGCCAAGATGGTGGAAGAAAGACATTAAACACACAGGGCTCCTCATACAATCACCCCCAAAATAGCAATAAAAGAACCCTTGGTGCAGAAAAACACACAAAAATATGGGCTGAGAGTTTTCTCCAGCTATAGATAAATTTCAGGGGGCCATGCTGGGCAACGAATAAAGCCTAACTCCACAATCGGGAAGACACACCAGACACCAGCCAGAGGAATTTGCCTCAGTGCCTCTGAATTGGCTGTAGCACCTGCATCTTCTGGAACTGAGCACATGGTCAGGCTTTCATACCCAATTGGGAGGAGTAATCTATTTAACCCTGCAGGAAAGTAGGAGGGAAAGAGGATAAGGAAGGCAGGGTGAAAAAAGGGAGTGCAGAGCGAGGGAGAGGATAGTCAGAAGTAAAACACTTTTGAGGAGGAATAGGTAAAAAGACAATAGAGTAAATGTCATGAGAAGGGAGTGGGATGGAGGGAAATAGTTATGATGATTGATTATAATGGCAAAATGTATGGTACCTACTTTGCTGGGCTTTTATGAAGAAGATTCTCTGTCAAGATTAAGGTACTATGTACAGGTTATAATGAACAGGATACTATCAGAAAAACCTGGAAAGAGCTACATGAACTGAAGCAATTTTTTTTTCTTTTCTTCTTTGACAATTCCTTAATCTGAAGTTTTGGGTTTTTTTTTTTACTATTTTCTCTCACAACTAGCTAATATGGGAATTTTTTCCATGACTACTCATGTATAACTTATTTTGAATTGCTTGAGTTCTTGTGCATGGGGGGGGCGGGTCGTAATGGAGAGGGGAAGAGAAGTTGGAACGCAAAGTTTTTTAAAAAATTGATGTTAAAATTTTGTTTTTTACCTATATTTTGGAAAATAAAATTCTATTCAGAAGAGAAAAATAAATAAACAAACAAATAAATAAATATAATTGGAAAAAAAAAAGAAGTCATCCTACTAAATTCCTTTTATGACACAAGTATGGTTTTGTTACCCTAACCAGGAAGGGCAAAAACAGAAAAAGAAAACTATAGATAGATTTCCTTAATGAATATGGATACAATTTTTAAAATCTATCAAAGGAACTATAGCATTGTATCACAAAGAGCATATATTGTAACCAGGTAGGATTTCTACCAGGAATACATGAGCTGCTATAATATTAGAAAAACTGTTAGCATAATTGACCATATCATTATCAAAACACCAAAAATCATATAATTTTATCAATGGATGAAGATAAAGCTTTTTACAAAATGCAACACCCATTACCAATTAAAAACACTAGAAATTATATTTTAATTATCTCTAGATAAATGGATGGTTGAATGAATGAACACATAAATAAACTATCAAACAATTAAAATAAAGATAGACACACACACACATATGAAGAAGAAATTTCACATTTGTGGCTATTGGATTAAACATTTTTCTCCAGCAATCAAAGAGATGATGACTGTATAAAAAGTACAATTTCCCAATAAACTTAAAAATGCATTTCTTTTGGAGTAATCAGAAATTTTCATGTCTCCTGCCAAAGATTCATTATATGTGGTCGAGAAGGAATTTCCAAAGACTATTGGGAGACTGAGAGATTCATTGTGTGCAATAATCCTTAATCATATGCATTCAATGAAAAAAACCTTACATATATCACATGCTTTCTACTATCAAAAATTATTCATCTGTCAGACCTTTATATTAAATGATACATTACATGCTAATAAAAGAAGGATAATAGATCATGATTTAAAACCTTGTAATATTTTTTAGTTTAGTTTTTTTTATTAATCTTTTGACACTTATACTTGATATTCTCTTCTAACCTTTTCTCTCAAATCCTCTGCTTATCTGAAACAGGTACTTAAGGAGGTGGTGGAGTACATGTTTACTCTTTCAGCTCTCCACAATAGAGTCCTTAAATCAAGGGATAACTTTCTAAACAGTTACCTTGCAGGAATAATCAGAGAATGCAGAGGAAAATCCTTAATAAATAGGAAAGAGTAGAACTCTTTAAAGGGAGGAGGATCAATTCCCATCAAAGGGAGAGGAGAAAGATGCAACATGAAAAGACAATTAAAAGGTAATTTATGTAACCCATCTCCTTGTTTCTTCACTGAGTGAAATATATTAAGAGTATGTAAATTATTGTTTGAGCAGTTAGGTGAAGCAGTGGATAGAATGCTGGGGCTGGAATCTGGAAGATTCATCTTCCTATGTTCAAATCTGGCCTCAGACACTTACGAGCTTTAATCTAGCTTGAGAATGAAGGACAAAGAATATCTGTGTAACCCTGAGCAAGTCACTTAACCCTGTTTGCCTTCATTTCCTCATCTTTAAAATGAGCTGGAGGGAAGAAATGGCAAACCATTCCTATATTTTCTCCAAGAAAACCCCAAATGAGGTCACAAAGTTAGACACACCTGAACAACAACAACATTATTATTAAATATTCTTCTGGTCTGCTTGGTGCTAGAATTAGGTAAATATCAGAATGTAAATTTGTTATATGACTAAAACTGTGATTAAAGATACCATTAATAGGGGCAGGTAGGTGGCACAGTGGATAGAGCACTAGCCCTGGAGTCAGGAGCACCTGAGGTCAAATCCGGTCTCAGACACTTAACATTTACTAGCTGTGTGACCCTGGGCAAGTTGCTTAACCCCAATTGCCTCACTAAGAAAAAAAAAAAAGATACCACTAATAGAAAATGGTGAACATATGTATACATGTAGACATATGGTGTTTTGTGTAAATGTTGTTTCATTGTAATACCAATATATCATTACCCTGTAAACACCAGTCCCACTCTGGTTTTAATTCTTCCTCTTTTTACTAGTTTTTTTCCCCCTTAAAGTTCATTTCCCTCTCCTCTAGTGCTTCCCTAATTTCCAAATTAATAAACAAGTATTTACTTTGTATGTGTAGATATATTTTTCCTGTAGTAAACTGTACTAGTAGGACAGGCATTGCTTCACTGTTGTTCTTTTGATCCCTCATGGTCTATCACAGTGCTTTGCATATATAAAGGATGATTAAGAAATATTCATGGATTGATTGACTGAGAGGCACACACCACAGAAATATACATTAGATACGTTATTTCAACTGTAATCTCATAGGTATGTAAAATAACACTGCTATTGTCAATGAAAAGCTTTCAAGATTTCTCACCCAAACAATTCTTTCTTGTCCATGATTTCCCATTATTACTCCATAAATTATTTCATTTAATATCTTAGGCATATCAATGGACTACATGGTATGTCCATCTGTTGTTCCTTATTCTTAATTCATGACTAAATTATTTCTTTTTTCAGATATATATGTCCTTGATTTTGTTTTCTTTAATGAGTTTTGTACAATACTCAGACTGCTAAATGAGATCCTAAAGAATGATTGACCATCATTGCTATATTTGGTTATACTTTTATGACTATAAGCAACAACAATGACAAATGAGAATTGTTATGGTTGTACTATAAGGAAAGTACTTTTTAGTTCACATCATAGAAAATATAAAGGTAATAGAAAAATAAATGGAGAGGATATTACCATTATTCTTTATTTTATAGTGGCATAATAGGCACATTGAGCCTATTGAACCTGAAGTCAAAATTGTTATGAGTTTAAGCTTTGCCAAATACTATCCAAATATTACTTGGTCTAATCATTAAAATCATTTGATTTTTGGTATCCTTAAAGTACCACTAACACTATTTGTACACCCCATCTCACAGTATTAGTATGATAATCAAATACAATCATGTATCAATATGGTTTATTATTTATGGCTTTAATTCTGAAGCCATAAATATATTTAAATTAATGTGAGGAAATAATTATAAATAGTGGGATTTTGGGGAAACCCAGGGACCCCACTTCAGAAAGTGTAGTTTTTAGAAATTTTAGTTCATCCCTTTTAGGATCAGCCCACTGACTCAAAAGGTAGATCAATAGAAATGGAGATTGACTAGATGAGATTAGCCATACCTAGACTTCATCTTTCTTGCCCTTCAGAGATGGTCTTTTTGTACACTTCTCAATTAAGTCATTACATTATTAGGTCATAGGTAAAACTCATTTTAATATGGGCCACCCACAGGTCACATAAATCAATGGAATTTAGTGATTCTAGCCAATTAGCTTTTGGAAGAGAAAAAGAGACTGAGATCATGAGGTGAATGCCATTCTGGGACACTTGCTTGGGGAGAAAGGCTGAGATCTCTCTTTTAGTAATGTAGGACCTCTGAACTTGCTTGGAGCCATGTGTTCTCTCTCTTTTAGACAAAACAGTGCTGGTGGTTTTTGGCTTGTGTTAAATGCAGTCAATGCTCTCTTAACATTTAATATGATTTAATAAATGCTTACCTAAATGGGTGCAATATCCATTGATTTATACATACTAATATCTTCAAAACCCCAGCCTAGATCCCAAATAATTTAGGACAGAAACAGGTGTAGCCTCCCAATATTTCAAATGACACTCTAATACATGTGCTTTTCCCAAAGTGCTCATGTTGTATGAAAAGTATGTTTCCTTCAACATCTAAACATACATTAGTAGTTTCACCTATCCAAGCTAATGTGTACATGGACTCCATAATGAGTATAATATCTTGTTAGATATGTTGGAGCTTCCCTTCTTTACAGGGGAGAAAGACAATGGAATTATACAACAACCAACAAATTAGAAGGATTTCTGAGGCTCAAATCAGTTTGGCATAGCAGTGATCCTTTTTTTTTTTTTTTTTGGTGAGGCAATTGGGCTTAAGTGACTTGCCCAGGGTCATACAGCCAATAAGTGTTAAGTGTCTGAGGCTGGATTTGAACTCAGGTCCTCCTGACGCCAGGACTGGTGCTCTATTCACT
Organism: Dromiciops gliroides; assembly: GCF_019393635.1. Lineage (NCBI taxonomy): Eukaryota > Metazoa > Chordata > Mammalia > Microbiotheria > Microbiotheriidae > Dromiciops > Dromiciops gliroides. The sequence goes on along the minus strand of NC_057863.1, from coordinate 199,321,831 downwards.
GCACCACCTAGCTGCCCCCCAGCAGTGATCCTTTTAAAGTGAACTCTAGCTGAATTCAGAGATGCCTGCAGCTGACAGAAACCACAGACCTATCTTTGATCAACTAAAGGGTGATTTTGAGCAGCAGCCAAAGAATCAAGACCTTGCTCTAAACTTTCTAGATTATCTTGTAGTCTGTACTTGCCTTGGACTTTCTGTCTTATCATGCTTATCTCAATGTACTAAAAAAGTCAGTGCCCCTATTCCAGGAATCCCTCCCACACACCCATAATACCTAGAACGTTCCATAACATACACCCTTCTCTCCCTGGATCAGCCAATTTCCCACCTTTGTTAGAAAATTACATAAACGACTTCCTGCTTTCCTCAAATTGAGCAGTTACAGTATTAGACTGTCTCCTCTAAATGACCATATCTGTACCTGCCTAATAAGTTTGACTCTTGAATTTTACAAGCACTGTCACCCTCAAATTTGTTTGCTTTTTTTTGTCCTTGGGGAAAGAGGGATCCAGGTCCTGTAGGGTTCATGACTCAGTTTACACAAACAAAATGTAAATATACATTAAAATAGAATTTAGTAAATTTTACTACAGTGATAGAAGTAAAAGGACTATTCTGAATGTGAATAAAACTATCTTGCCCTTAGGGTCATAAAAGAGTACATATATCCCTTCTTACAACACTTTAAATAAAATAACTTTACCATTTTTTCAAAGAAGTACTAGTAGTGTCTACTTCTTTATTACAAAAACCAAGTTCATATAGAAAAGCCTTGCCTTATCTATATGTATGTGAATGAGATATGTAAATTAAAGACATGTATTATAGTAATAAGAAAAGACATCTGAAGAAATATTGGCTAGGAAATTAAAAGAAAAAGATGGGGAAAGATGGTTGATAAAATTTTGGTCACCAATCGCATATACCATATCCTTTCCCAATAAAAATATAACTTCAAAACTAAGTTTTAAGTATCATTGATCTATCAAGACTTTTAAAACTACTTTAGGTATTTTAGGTCATTGACTTTAATCTGGATTGGTATAAGATAATGAAGGTAGAGCCCTAGTTTCTACAGGTCAGTAAGCATTTATTCATGGACAGATCAAGTAAGAAATGAATTAGTTTTGTAATTTAATAGAACAGAGATATAGTACAGTGCTATTGTTTACATTCATGAGCAGTTTGTGGACAGTGATACATTAATTGCTTTGCTCAAATCTTTCCCTAGCCAGTTGATGGTAACAAATTACAAGCTGAATGGTCACTGTTTCTGTTACAGAAGAGTTGCCAAATGCATTTTCTCAATTGCTTTTTAGCAAAGAAACATAAAAAGCCTAGGGACAATCAAAGTAGCAGCTTTGAAGATGTGAGATAAAAAGATAACTATGAAAAGAAATATGCACAAGAGGAGGAAACCTAGATAAAACTGCTTTTAAGACAGAATTGTTGATTGTTTAAATCTTGTTATTAAATTTGCATATCTAATAGGTAAATAGCTAAAGGGTCAGAAATTTGATTTAGAGAGTAAATGGAAGTTTACAGTCTTTGAACTTCCTAAAACAAAAGCTATAAATATTAATTATGGTGAATCTTTTAGCCTCTTTATCACAAAATATTTGCTATTGTAATATTTTACAAAACACACATTTCTTAAGCCTCAAGTATTAGTATTTGGTTAGTACTTAAGCATTTCTGAAATATTTTGTAGCCATTAGGTTTTTAAACTTCACAATAGTCTAATGATGTAGGTTGCTATTACTATTATTACCTTTATTTTAAAATAGGCTGACTATGGTCCTACAATGTTCAAGGTAATAAATCGTTGAGCACACAGTTTTCATATTAGAATTCATTTAAGGTGCCCAAGGACCAAAGAATATGAAAGCTCAGAAAAACATTCAACTCTTGAAGCAAAACATTGACAAGGCTGAGTTGTTAATCATATTGCTTGTTATTCGTAGTTGTTATTCACATTTCAGTTAGTGCAAATTTTCATATTTTTAAAAAAATTAAATTCTCATCCCATTTATTTTCTTTCTTTTTCTTTTTCTTTTCTTTTTTCTTTTTTTTTTTTTTTGGTGAGGCAATTGGGGTTAAGTGACTTGCCCAGGGTCACACAGCCAGTGTCAAGTGTCTGAGTTCTTTTTCTTTGTTGAGGTTGGATTTGAACTCAGGTACTCCTGAATCCAGGGCTGGTGCTCTATCCACGGCACCCCCTTGCTGCGCCATCCCATTTATTTTCATACTGTTAACCTGGAAATTAAGGAAACAATCAATATAGGAGAAATAAGGTCTTTAATGGGGCAGAGGAACTATAGCTCATGGTACTGCAAAGCAAGAAGTTAGGAATACCCAAATATGGGAACCAAGGACAGGGCTTTTGTGAGGTAACAGAACAAAAGGGAACCTGAACACTGTTCCAGGGGAGTCACATAGAAAAACTGCTAACAACTTAGTGTAAATGAACCTTTAACAAAAGAAATTAGACAAATTGCTCCTGAGTTAAATATAGATGCTACTTAACTCCAAATAGAAACTACTTAATATAGGTGGACCCTTTTCACATAATAATATTAAGTCCCAGGAGTAAGGTGGGGATCATTTTGCTTGAGGGAAGGTCCATAAGTGGATCAAGTGTCTGGAACAGACAAAGACAGGTCAGCCTCAGGCAATTCATCTGCCTGGGTAGGTAGGACTAGGTGGGAATTCAGTTCTCAGTAAATTTTGTAGTTATCAATACTAACACTCTGATATGAATAAAGAAGAATATTATTATTCCTATTTTTCAGGTGAGAGGGCTAAGCTTAGAGAGTTGAAACCCACTTAAGAGTGAAGTTCAGCTGCTAATGGAATAGCTAAGATCAAAATTTATTCTCTTGTTTTCTATGTCCGCTACCCTCAAGCAAACCCCTTTATATAGCCTCATATCTATTAAGAAAAAAATTGTAATTGTAAATATGCTTATAATTACAATCAAATTGCATGGAAATATATGAAACAATGTCTTTCCTTTGTAAGTATACAGGCTGTGTGAAAAATAATGGTGCAACTATAACAATGTTAGAAAGGAAAGGAGGACAGTGGCAAAAAAATGGTAGAGCCCCTATATGTAGAGAGTCCTCAGGGAGGGGAAATCCTGGAATAGAGGTAACAGGCAGTGGGTAGGCCTGCCATGTGAATCCAGAGAAATTCAAAAGGCATTCCCTTCCCAGGGACCCAGCCCACCACAGGATTTATTGAACTAAATTGTATTATTTCCTCCCATTCCCCCTTTCATCAGCACAAAGAAAGGACCTCTGAGCCCATATATTTAAGAAGAAGAATACCACCATCTTCCCCCAGAAAACCTGCACAATTCTAATGACATAGAAAATATTATTTTGGACAGGATACTTCATAAAGAGCAAAGAATTAAGGTTTTATTTTATTTCTTAGTATTTTACCATCAATTTTTTTTAATTTTACCATAAATTCTCTCCCTACCAATATTTTCTAATTTATAGCAATGGGCTTCCTCTTCAAACATGAATCTTCTCCCCTGGTTTTTAATTCTCTTTCTACAGAATCCCTATTATTCTGCTTGTGCTATCCTCTATTTCTTGTAAGTACTGTTTATCATTTCCCTTCCCCAGTAGAGAATGATTTTTCCAAATAACATTTTGAACTATTTACTTGAGTGATTTGTATGTTCTAATTTTGTGTGTAAGCTTCACTTCCTTTTTCATAAGTATGTTATCAGATTTTTTTTCATTTCCTTTTATTCCTCTTTGATCTTTTGGTTAATATTAACCTTACCTAACCAAAATTTGTACCACAGGGTGCAAAAATGTACTTAAGAGCCTTAAGTATTCCTTACATATGAAACAAGTGAAAATCCTGAAAGACTGAATTTCTGGATAATTAATAATCAATTTATTGTTTAGGACACTTAATAATCAACAAATTGATGGTCAGTGGTATCTCTCAGTAACAAAAAAACCTAAGGGATGGATAGAACACTGGCCCTGAATTCAGGAGTACCTGAGTTATAATCTGGCCTCAGACACTTAACACTTACTAGCTGTGTGACCCCAGCCAAGTCACTTAACCCCAATTGCCTCACTAAAAAACAAACAAAACAAAACAAAACAAAACAAAAACCTAAGGGAGACACTGAACGTCTTATATTTTAGAAAAGGGAATGCCCCTGACAGGTGAAAATCAACTTTGATTGGTGAGGGGGTAAGCATATTAATGAGGAAATGGGCTGAAAATCTTCAATTTCTCCTGCTGTGAATGTGACTTGATCAAGAGATCCAGTCCCCTCTAGCCATCTGGACAAAGGAACACATCTTTACCCACAACACTCTGCTCCTCTGCTTGTTTTGTTTTTGTTTGTTTGTTTTTGTTTTTTGTTGTGGTTATTGTTGTTGTTCATGAGCTGGGTTATCCTAAACTCCAATGGAGGTATGCAAAGATATGGGCTTAATGCACTGGGGTTGGGATTCACCTACATTAGATTCTATTCACACTCTCAAAAGAACTAAGGTCTTCTACTGGGTGGGGTGCTGCTGAAGATCAAGGAGAGGATTTAGACAATTTCCTCTATCAGCCTTTGCATTCAGAGACCAGCTGCCTTACCTACAGGAACTAGTCTACGAATGAGGAAATAAAGAGAAAAAGCTCGAATCCTAATTTGATAATTGCCTATTAATGTAACAAAAAAAAATCACCTTTCATCTAAGAGCCTGAGGAACAAGTTGTCCCTGACTGTTTGGTGATATGCAAATTCACTTCCTGAATGAAGTTATTTGTGAATCTTCTCTAAATGTAGTTTAATCTGTAACATGAGTTAGTTTACCTATAGAGTTTGTTTGATAGTTTGCTTCCTTATGTGATTATTACTATGTTTAACAAAGTCTGTTATACTTTTATGACATTGAAAGACCAGGAGATTATGAATCTACATTCTCTTTAACTTTTCTGGACTAAGAGAAGTACATAAAATCACAATAGATACAAGAATTATTTGTCTGTCACTCTTAAGTTGGTTTGTTGGTTGTTGTCTTTCGTTATCAGAGAAAAATAAATGACAGCACTACATTAGAGTCTAGTTACAGTGCATCCATCTGTGACTGATCAGAGCAATACAAACTCAGTGGATTCTACCACAGTTCAGCCACAAATAATCCATCTGAACATTTGCAGCTGAGATGTCTCTAAATCTGCATAGCTCATGTTTCTTTTGAGTTACTGCAATTCTGCATTGCTCTTACAGCACAATACCTTCTTTAATGTGAATGCACCATGCTGCATAGTCCTTTGCCAGCATCTCCCATATCACACAATTACTTCTAAAGTTCTTCAGAGAGACACTGAGGTTGTCCTTGTATAGCTTCTTCTGAGCACCATGTGGATTATTCCTTTTGGATAGGGCATAAATTGGATTTAAGTGAGGCAGAGTTGCACAAAGTTGTTCACATAACTTTCTCTTCCAGAGTCTACATAGTTCAGTGGCAGGATAGAGTCAAGAAAATTGAAGCAATTTTTCCCACAAGAAACCTTTTCAAAATCTTAAGAGTTGTTCAGTCTTTCTCTGAGGCCCCAACCTTTCCTTGAGAATAATAATAAAATCTAGGTTTATGATTCAAAAATTTCTGCATTGTGGTAAATATATATTTAGCATCAGTTACCCACCACATGAACTCAGAAAGGAAATATTTATTCCATAAGAGATATGCTTTCTGAGAAGAGAAGATACCTTTCCCTAGAATGTAGATGTATCTAAAACTAATTATGCAACCACAGAGTTAGAGTGTTCTAAAGTAAAGCAAATTATACAAGCAAAAAATGGAAATTAATTTTAAAAGTTTGGAATTGCACAATACTGATAATATTCTTATTTATGGGGAGACCATACACCAACCAAATGGAATTTTCCATTACTAATCTACCAACCTCTCAGTAATAGGGTTCATAGATCCATTTTCATTTACATGATCCTCAAAAGTAAAATATTATATATTATACCTCAAATTGAATTTCAAAAAATATAATTACTAGTGAAAAAATAAAACATTCAATCATTTTTTCATTAAGGATTATTAATATTAAATATAAATTTTATTGTATTTTATTGACCCTTTAGCCTCTAGTATCCCCAACTCTTTTTTATGCAATTTTAAAATAAATTGAATTTAGGATAAAAATATAGTACTACATAAAATGCTATGTTTAATTTCCAGGCATCAGTATTTAGGTCAGTAGAAAACTGAAAAACAGTCTGAAGGAAACTGGGCATAGACTCACACATATACTAAGCTAATCTCCAAAAGGATATTTGACCTATTTATAAGTGGTCACATCATAAACAAATTAGAAAAAAAAGGAATAATTTTACTTTCAAATACAAGAATGAGAAAGAATTCCTCACCAGAGGGGACAAAAAAGGGGACAACAAAGATGAAATAAACAATTTTGATAACATGTTGTTGTTGTTGTTTTTAATAGTACCAAAAAACCTAAGATAGCTAAAGTTAGAAAGGAAAACTTTAATTAACATATTTACCAAAGTTTCTGAATAAAACCTATGTAGCATAATGATGAATGAGTTCAGTTATAATGAAAATCAATTTGCAACTATCCCCAAAATACCACTAAACCCTTTATATCTTATAATCCAATGAGATCATTACTAGGGTTATACCCCAAAGAGTTCAAAGAGATGAAGGAGTTACATCAAACAATATTTATACTTAATCATTTTGTCATGGAAAAGACCTTAAAAAAATATGAGGTTGCACATAAATTTGGGAATGACTGAACAAATCATAGTATATGTACAAAGTCCATTATTATTCCCACATAATAAGTACAAAAAGGCTAATTTTAAAGAAATTTGGGAAGACTTATGAGCTTATACAAAGTAAAGTGAATGGCAAGAACAATTACTGTAACAATATAATAAATATAGACAGTCAACTTAAAAAAACATAAGAACTGTGAGAAATGCAATTACTAACATTATTGCAAGGGACTGAGGATGATATATGCTATCTATCTCCTAACAGAGATATAATGGAATGTTTTTTGTTTGTTTGATTTTTAGTTTATGTTATGCCTAGAATCTCAGCCTTCTCTGGCTGATCTCTTTGGTGTCTTTGTTGTTCAGGAAATTATTACCTCCATTTTCTGAGTTGCAGACAAATGGGATAGAACATTGCTCTCTATGTTATATGTAGAGCTACCCACACCTGAAATCTCCAAATGGAAGGCTCTTTGTATATAAAGTAGTTTCTCTCTACTATGGCCCACTGGTGTGTTGCCAGGCATGATACTATAACGTAATTCAGTCAAGTATTAAATGTGCCACACAGGAGTACAATTAATTACTTGTTAACAAATCCCTTTACATGAACAACTCTGGATAATTCACTTTTGGCTCACCAATTTGTTCTCAGATAGATTCATTAATAGCCATGAGTATTCAGCTAATACTGAGAAACATAGCCTATGTTTTGGTGTTTTTCCTTCCTGTCCTGAATTGGTACTGTCTATTTTCTCTTATCTCCCTGTATGAGGAGAAATGATAAACATGATTAGTGTCTTTTTATCCTCACGTGACCTCAGGAAAATATCAATAACTTTAGGCACTCATGGTTTCCAATTTCAAGAGAATACCAACCCCACTTCAGGTTGTTGAAGAAAAAGAATCTGGGAAGATGTGAGAGCAGTTGGCAGTCTCTGTCTTGTACCTATTCCCAGCTTGCTAATATAGAAAAAAGCTTCTTAAACTGTGGGGTCACACAACTGAATGTGGTGATTGCAAAAATAAAAATTAGCAACAGTAAACAGTTAGGCATACCTATTTAATATACCCATATCACTGGAGTCATGCAAAAATTTCTCAAGTGAAAAGGGGTCATGCGTGGAAAAACTTTAAGAAACCCTGCTCTAAGAGAATATGGAGACTTTTCCTTTGAAAGGAACATTATTGGTTGAGCTAAGTAATCTGTTTCCCAATGTGAGAGCTTCTTCACTCTTTATTGTCTGACATTCTCCTATGAATACTTTGTCTGATTTCTGTTTTGCTATGATTTGTATGAATAGATATTTTTTTACTATTTGCTATGTGTGCTCATTGTAGAACAGGTATTAGGTGAGAAAGGAGTTAAGCTTTGGATATAAAATGTCCATTTGATATAGGTCTTCCTTAATCCTAGGAATGACAAAACAATAAAAAAAAATAAACCTGATCACATGATAACATTTAACACTGATAATATTTAAAGGGGCAGATAGATGTTTTAGCCAGGTAATCTCCCTCAGAGAGAAGAGAGCATAGAATTCCCACTACCCTAACCTCCCATTTTCTTTCCTGGCAGGAATGAAAGGTTATCTTGGATAAAGGTTGGGGAAGAAAAGTCTAGAGATATCTATTTTGCCTCTTTTCATGTCCCACACAATAGGGGTCATGCCAGGGAAGGACCTAACTACACATTTGGGGTACATTCCCACCCTTACATAGGGAAATAGAAAGCAAAAAGTGCTTATTGTGGCTCAGAAATAAAGCCAACAGGTTTTTGTTTTTGTTTTTTGAGTTTTATCTCGAAGGCTGACTTAACAACAACTTAAAAAAACAATAACCAAAACAACCCCAAAAAACAAACAAAAAACCTCAACAGCCTTAAATTAGGTATCATGTCCTAGAATCATTTAAATTTGACACATTTGTAGATGACAATTAATAGGTATTTGTTCCTTTCTCATCATGGAGCTAACAAAAAGCATTAAAACTTTAAAAAGGTCTGTGAGAAGGCATGCAAAAGCTTAAAAACCCTACAGAATAGAAGGATATTTAAAAAGAAAACATGATAAAAAGCATACAAAATCAAAGGTTTGCATTATTTTAAGTAGGGAAATTTTCTCAAAAATCTAAAAATGAACTCAGTGTTCTCTTTATCTCCATTGTTATTTGATATAGTTCTATTAATTTAATGTTTTGAACTTTATTTATTTAGTTAGGATTTTACCCCACTTTACATGTAAAAACAAATTGTTACATTGATTTTTATAACTTTTGTTTCAAATTCTTTTCCTTACTCCTGTTAAGAATTCAAGCAATTTAATATGTTATACATGTGCAGTAATGCAAAACATTGTAGAAAAAAAAACTTTAGAAAAAGGAACTAACAACAACAAAATATACTTCCATATGCACTCAGATACTATCGGTGCTTTCTCTGTAGATGGACTGTATCTTTCATAAGTCCTTTAGAGTTGTCTTGGATCATTGCATTGCTGAAATAACTAAGTCATTTACAGCAGATCATCTTACAATATTACTGTTATTTTGTATACAGTACATGTCACTTCTGATCAGTTCAAGTAAGTCTTTCCATGTTTTTCTGATAGCATCCTGCTTATCTTTTTTTATAGTAAATTACATTTATATAGTACTTCAAAGGGAGATTTCCTTACAAAACACCCATGAGATTGATTATTACAATAATAGCTAACATTAATATCGTACCTTATTACCTGACAAAATTGTCTTCGCAATAGTCCAGCAAAGTATCATCACCATCACCATCACCATCACCATCACCACCACCACCACCACCTTCATCATCACCTTCTTCTTCTTCTTCTTCTTCTTCTCTTCTTCTTCTTCTTCTTCTTCTTCTTCTTCTTCTCTTCTTCTTCTTCTTCTTCTCTTCTTCTTCTTCTTCTTCTTCTTCTTCTTCTTCTTCTTCTTCTTCTTCTTCTTCTTCTTCTTCTTCTTCTTCTTCTTCTAGTTCGTGTTCTTGTTCTTGTTCTCCTCCTCCTCCTCCTCTGCCTCCTTCTCCTTCTTCTTCTGTGTCAAGATAATAGAATGTGAGAGATGAGATTTAGCAGATATTCAGTGGACCACCTGGAGACTGGTTTAAACTGATTGAATTGGATAAGGTGACTGCTGACTGGATTACTGGCTTACTTCCCTGGCTGGTACTTAAGGGTACTTAAGAAAGTAATTGTTCTCAGAAGCTAAAAAAATGACACTAGCCAATCAGTTTGAAGAACCTCCCATTTCTGGGAGGGGAACAGGAAGGAGGAAGTGGACGCTGGCCTGGCAAGAGCTCAAGAGCTCGGCCTCTTTTTGGTGTGAGAGATCGGTGTGGTGGCAGAGGATTTCAGAAGTCAAAGCTTTGGAAAGTTAGGATCGCTAGGTTATAGGAAATCTGTTCTCAATCTTTCTCTTTCTTTTACTATCTTTCAATTGACCCTTAAAAAACCTAAACTCATTTATCAGTGATTTTAGTCAGTTTTCCCCCAAAACTGGGAGACAATTTAGAATCCACATTTAGAATTTTAAATTATACAGTTTGGCTGACCACAAAGAAGAAAGTTGAATGTCCTTGGGTAAGATGTCCCCCTTCCCTGTCCCCTTAAATTGGAAAGTACTGCCAAGTATTGGCTGTTTTCACTTTAAATTTTCAAATGGATCTTTTAAAGTTCCTTAGTACTCCTTTTCTAGCTTTAGTTTCACTAATCAGAGAAGTGGAAAAGATCATGTGGATACTTGGCCAGTTTGAATTTAATGAATTTTTTTTTTATTCCTATTCTTGATTTTGTGGGGCTTTGTTATGTGGTATCGAAAAATTTAATATGTCATGGATGATGTTAGGATGAAGATGATTCCCTGGGATTCCCCTTTAGGAAAGCTACTCATAGATTGGAATAAGGGAAAACTTAGACTAAATTCAACCATAACCAGAGGAGAGCTTATCAAACTGTGTTTTATGTGGCATGAGGAATTACAGGAAGAATGGCCCAAATATGGGTCACTTGTGAGTGAGATTTTCCCCATCCTTTAGTTATAAGAGATTCACCATAGTTATAAGTGATTAAGATAATAATCAATATATTAACTGAAAAATTCTGATTTATTATATTTAGATATTATTTTATTACAATTATTTTAAGGTCGAAAAGTTAAGTCTCTCTTCTGACTAACTTTCCAATGTCAAGCATTAAGTAATATCAGAAGATTCAGTAGTCAGCAATACTATATTTTAGTAACCATAAGTGACATCCTTTACTCAAGGAGTTCACGCTGCTCACCAGTGGCCTGACAATGACCCACCCTATTGTCATCATAATGCTGACATTTATGGTCACTTAGGTAGCTCCTCATATTTCCTAAGAATATGTTTTAATTTTAGAAGTGCAGCCAGTTAAGATTAATCCTATGTGGGGGCAGCTAGGTGGTACAGTGGATAGAGCACTGGCCCTGGAGTCAGGAGTACCTGAGTTCAAATCCGGCCTCAGACACTTAACACTTACTAGCTGTGTGACCCTGGGCAAGTCACTTAACCCCAATTGCCTCACTAAAAAAAAGGAAAAAAAAAGAAAAAACAAACAAAAAGAAAAAACAAACAAAACAAAAAGATTAATATTATGTTATATAAGCGTAACTTTTGGAAAGGTATATAAACCCATGGATTTTGTAACTTTCAGGTCCAACTCCTGGATGACCAACTTTATTGGGAGACTAAAACTCTCTCAATAAACCTATTTGCTTCAGCCTGGAAATTTTGTTGTTTTGTTCTTCCATCAGACTTAGAAATTTTCCCAACACACTTAATCCCCAAACATTGAGGCATTTGCAAGGAACCATACACAAATGTCAACCTAAACATTCATTTTATTGGAAAATCTGGGCCAGAGCAAGCAGAAATAATCATACTAAAAACATTAGACAAAGAAAATCCAGGCACCGGCTTAAATCTGAGTCTGCCTCCCAAACTGAAATAATAAATGATCTGACTCAATCCAGACCCCGACTTAAAAACAAGGGTTCTTAAACCAAAACAATAAATGATCTGAATCATTCCAAGCCTAAGCTTGAATACATGGTGTCCCAAACTGAAACACCTAATAATACAACTTAATCCAAACCCGAGATTGAATACAAGGCAGTTCAGACTGAAATTCCAAATGACCCAACTCCTATTCCCTCTCCCTCTATTTCCTCCATGCCAAACAAATGAATAAATAAAGAAATAAATTATTCCCCTCTAGAAGACACAGAAAAGGTAAACATTTTTCACCTTCAAGAGATCCTCACCATGGTCAAAAAGGTACTTTACCTAAGCTCAGACAATACACACCTTTTGCACCCAAGAATTTGGTTTCATGGAGACAAAGTACTCCTAAATTTGATGAGGATCCCACAGCAGCTATCAGCCAGTTTAGGACAACTTTTAGAGCATAACGGCCCACTTGGAATGTTGTTACTGACCTTATGGAAACAATATTGTCCCCAGGGAAAAGAGCAGATATAATAGCTACAGCAAACGGACTGGAAGCCATGTTAAAGGGTGATATTGGGTGGCCTATTCAAGACCCTGACTGGAACCCCAATGACCCTAGGCATTTTGATATGTTGAAAGATGCAAGAGAATCATTGCTGAAGGCAATGGAATCCTGTACAAGAAAGACTGATAACTGACAAAATTTTATAGATACAATTCAGGGACCTGATGAGAGATCTAATAGATTCTAAAACAGGTTGTGTAAGCATGCCAGGCATGCTTACACAACCCATTAGACCCTAAAGATGCCCATTTTATCTGCTTTCATTTTGTATACCCATCCTTACAAGAAATCCAGAAATATTTTAAAAAGCAGTGTCCTGCCTTGAATAGTTTGTGTCCTGACAGACTTAAAGAAATAGCAACACATATTTATGAAGGAAATGAGAGAGAAGAAATGTAGAACTAGAAATCAAGAACTTAAGAGGGTAGTGGCTGAGAGCCTCGAGGAATATTTTGGGGGAAATCGGGATAATTTTGGAAACTTTTATCAGAAAAGGAACAACTGAGGTAATTATAGGCCTTATTACAGGCAGAATCAAAATGGATATAAATCTTTTCGGGGGATACAGAGAGACAGTATCAGAATAACCATAGACCCTAACAGGGAGATACAGAAAGACAGAACCAGAATCAAGGTGACCATGGACTTCCTCAGAGGGGGGCACAGGATTGATGAGACAAAGGGGAATGGTGGAAAATAGATATTGAAAGCTACATATTCCCAGACTCTGATTTTTTAAATGCCCTTGTACCAGTTCATTCACCTTCCCAGAGTAATGAACCTCATGTGACCCTCAAAGTTGGGGACACATATTGTGATTGTCTGCTAGATATGGGAGCCTCTAAATCAGTATTAGTGAGTAAACCAGATCCTGGATGTAAGGCTGTAGGATCTCTAAATGAGGTAGGAGTCTCAGGAAAGGCCCAAAGAGGGGCAAAATTAACCCCTTGCATGGTATCTATGGGGCCCTTAACAGTGGAACATTCATTCTTACTTATGCCTGATTCCCTTGTGAATTTATTAGGTCATGATCTCCTATGAAAGTTCAGAGCAACCATATCTTGTGCTCAAGATGGGGCTGTCTCCCTGCAATTGCCAGAGGATACTGTTCATTTATTACAAATTTTGCTTACAGAAGTTCAAGGAGCAGTAGGGGATATATCCAAAATCCCCTCTGACATTCCTGAGTCCTTATGGGCTTCATCCCCTACAGAAGTGGGGCTCCTTAAATCTGCCATGCCTGTTACATTTAAAGTTAAAGAGGGACCATCCCCTCTATTCCACAGTATCCATTGTCTAAAGAAGGTATAGAAAGAATCACCCCTGTAATTGAAGTTTTGAAAAGCCAGGGTATTATTGTTCCATGCCATCATTCTCCATGCAATACTCCCATTTTGCCAGTCAAAAAACCCAAGTCTGGGCCAGATGGTAAACCTGTCTATCGTTCTGTACAAGACTGTAGGGCGATAAACTCTTATGTTATACCAAGACATGCCACAGTTCCAAGCCCTTCCCTGATGGTCTTCCATACCATGTGATGCTGTATGCTTCACAATGGTAGACCTCTGCTCTGCCTTTTTCTCCATACCAGTACATGAGGACTTCCAATATTTATTTGCTTTCACCTGGAAAAATATAGAGTGGACCTGGACTAGACTCCCACAGGGATTTGTAGACAATCCCACATTATTTTCCCAAATTTTACAGCAGGATCTGGCCTCCATTACTTCTAAAGGCTCCACTTTAGTACAATATGTTGATGACTTACTTTTAGCCTCCCCTAATGCTGAACCTGTCAGGAAGATAACCATCACTTATTATTAGAGGTACAAAAGAGGGGCCACAAGGTGTCCAAGTCAAAAGTACTATGGTGTTTGCCCCAGGGAGAATAATTAGGCTTTATTCTGGCTGTTGGAACTCACTCTGTCTCTCCTAAGTGAGTCTAGGCCATTCAACAACTTTCTGTCCCTACTAATCAGAAGCAATTAAAAGCCATCTTGGGAGCTATGGGGTTCTGCAGACAGTGGATCCCTTCTTTCAGGGAACTCAAAAAACCCCTGATATCCTTAGTAAAAAAAAATGTTCTAGAGCCTTTGCAGCTGGAAAGCCAACATCTCTCAGCTCTAAAAGATTTGAAAAGGCCCTATTATCAACACCTGCCCTGGGTCTCCCAGATCACAATAAGCCCTTCACTCTATTTGTGCATGAACAAAGAGGGGTGGGTACTGGAGTTCTGACTCTATCACTAGGGCCCAACAAATGCCCCTTGGGTACTATTCAACCCAACTGGACCCTGTAGCCTCTGGGGTGCCACCTTGCCTTAGGGCAGTGGTGGCCACAGTCCTTTTGGTAGAAAAAGCCTCAGAATTGGTCCTAGGTAACCTTCTAATCATGAAATGCCCTCATGAAGTAGAGGCTCTCTTGCTACATCATAGGACACAAGCCTTTTTAGATCAAAGGCTGGGTAAGTATGAATTAGTCCTGTTGGGTAATGAGAATATCATTCTAAAATGCTGTACAGTCCTTAACCCAGCTACACTGCTCCCTAATTTACCACTCTTGGGGGAATTATTGAATGACTGTGCTTCTTTAATTGATATGGCTGAGAAACCCGAGGATGATCTTTTGGATACAACTTTAGAGAAGCATGATATTGTCCTCTATATGGACAGCTCTTCATTTATGAAAGATGGGACCCATTTCACTGGGGCTGCTGTAGTTTCTGATTATGATATTGTCTGGGCAGCTTCTCAGCCTTCCCATTTTAGTGTGCAAGTTGCTGAACTTGTGACTCTTACACAAGCCTGTGATATAGCCAAAGGAAAGAGCCCCACCATTTTTACTGACTTGAAATATTGTTTTGGAATATTCCACTCACTGGGCATGCTTTGGCTACAAAGAGGTTGTTTAACATCCTCGGGCAAGACCATTGCTAATGGGGACCTTATCAAGTACCTCCTAGATGCCCTGAAATTGCCCTCTGCTCTAGCCATTGTACATTGCCCTGCCCACACAAGGAATAATGATCCTGTTTCAAAGGGGAATGCATGAGCTGATTCTGCAGCCAAGCTTGCTGCTTAAGAAGCTCCTGAACATGTATTTAACCTCTCACCTTCGGAGGATGTTCCTCTCAAACTAACGTATAATGTGTCAGAAGTGGAAAAATGGAGAAAGAAATTTAGGGAAAAACAGATCAATGGAGTCTGGATGTCTTTGCAGTGAAAACCACTTCTTCCCCGGGAGTTCTATCACAAGGTGTGCCTCTCTGTTCACAGAAAAGGCCATTTTGGTACACAAGGCATTGTGGACTCTATTAAGAGGACCTGGATAGCACTCTGCTTGGGCTGCCCCACATGTCAATCTTATAAACAATATGCTTTCAAGGCCAAAGCTTATGGAAGACATCTTCTAGCATATACACCTTTTGAGCACTTGAAAACTGACTTTATTACAATTCCAAAGGCAGTACTTTATAAATTTTGCCTCAGACACAAGACACACACCAGCAGCTTGACACTGGAAATGCCACCAAACCCTGACTGCCACACAAAAATAATGATAAACAAAAATAAATGCTTTACATTTATCATCCCTTCTAATTAATTACCACCTGTTCCCTCTGTCTAAACTTATTCCTTTCAGCTGCTCTAATACTGAGAAAGTTCTTATGAGTTAAAAGTTACATCTTCCCATGCAAGAATGTTAACAGTTTAACCTTTTAACCTCCCTCAAGATTTTTTTTCCTGTTTTCCTTTTTATGCTTCTCTATGGTCTTGTGTTTGAAAGTCAAATTTTCTATTCGGCTCAGGTCTTTTCTTCACTAATGTCTCAAAGTCTACCTTTTTTCATTGGAGTACCATTTTTTCCCCTAAAAAATATGATCAATTTTTCTGGGTGAGTGATTTTTGGTTCTAATCCTAATCTCTTTGCCCTCCAGAATAATGTATTCTATGCCCTCTCATCCTTTAATGTAGAAAATGCCAGATCTTGTGTTATCCTGACTGTAGCTCCAAAGTCTTTGAATTGTTTCTTTCTGACTGCTTGCAATATTTTCCCCTTGACCTGGGATCTCTGGAATTTGGCTATAATATTCCTCAAAGTTTTTATTTTGAGATCTCTTTCATGAGGTGATTGGAAGATTCTTTCAATTTCTATTTTCTCTTCTGCTTTTAGAAAATCAGGGCAATTTTCCCTGACAATCTCTTGCAATATGATGTCTAAGCTCTATTTTTGATCACAGTTTTCAGATAGTCCAATCATTTTCAAATTATCTCTCCTGGATCTATTTTCTAGGTTGGTTGTTTTTCCAAGGAGATATTTCATATTACAATCTATTCTTTAATTCATTTGGATTTACTTTATTGTGTCTTGATTTCTCATAAAATCATTAGCTTCTATTTGTTTAATCCTAATTCTAAAACAATTATTTTCTTCAGAGAGCTTTTCCATTTGGCTTTTCAAGCTGTTGATTTTTTTTTGTCATGATTTTCCTGCATCACTCTCATTTCTTTTTTTGGGGGGGGGGGCGTTGCTATGGGGGGTTAAGTGACTTGCCAAGTCACTTTTTTTGTTGTTGTTAAGTCACACTGCCAGTAAGTGTCAAGTGTCTGAGGCAGGATTTGAACTCAGGTACTACTGAATCCACGGCCAGTGCTTTATCTACTGCGTCACCTAGCTGACCCTCTCATTTCTTTTTTTTTTCCAATTTCTCCTCTACTTCTCTTACTTTTCCCTCTACCTCCCTAACTTTATTTTTAAAGTTTTTTTTGACTGCTTCCATGGTCTGAGACCAATTTATATTTTTCTTCGAATCTTTGGATGTATTAGCTCTAACTTTGTTATCTTCTTCTGAGAGTGTATTTTCATCTTCCTTGTCAGAAAAGAAATTTTCTATGGTCCTCATGTTTTCCTGTCTATTCATTTTGCTACCCTATTTCTTGATTTTTAACTCCGTCTTAAAGTGGGGCACCACTTCCAGGACACAGTTTCCCAAACTTCAGGGGGTCCCAGGTGGTACTGTTTAAGGAGAGGCATGTTCTGCACTTACCTGACCTGTTCTCTGGTCTATAAATATCCCCAGGCCTACTTGCTCTTTAACAGAGAAACAAAATTCTGTTTTTTTCTCCTTCTTGCAACCTCCAGGCAAGCTTGTACCTCTCCCCTACCTGGGTCTGCCACTCAATTGCTTCCTGGTTCCCAGCAGGGACAAACAATGGAGTACCTTCTCAGTGGCAGCAGAGCCTTCTATAATCTCCCCATAGCCAACACCTTGATCCTCTTAACAGACAGTGATCTGATTTCCAGAAGAAGCCACAGCTTCAGCCAATTCAGAGGCTCTGAAGTTCACTTTCTCTGATGTGACTTGGGACTAATTCTCCCAGCACTGCAGAGGGGCTGTGCTTCTCTCTCATTCAAATACAGTAGACCTTTTCTGCTGGCCTTCTAAGCCATCTTTGTTTAGAATATTATTCTTACACCATCCTTTTATGGATTTTGCTGCTCTAGAAATTGTCTTATGGCATTATTTGGAGGGTTTTGGAGAAATTGTGTGGGGAACTCTTAGAGGTTACTGCCTTTCCTCCACCATCTTGGCTCCTCCCGTTCTATTAATTTGAGAGAAAAATAAGAAAAAATCATAAAAATTGACAAACAGGGAAACACCCTCACTTGCTAGCAGTGAGATGGTTTACATTCAGCAAAGGAAGTAACAAATAATTCCTTCAGTGAAGTAGAAGGATACAAAATAAAGCTATAAAATCAAGTGCCATTCTATTTTTTCCTCATTTATTTAGAATTTTATGTTCCCCAAATGACAGTTTAAGTGCTTTAATGTTGATTTTTAAAACTTTGTGTTCCAAGTTCTCTTTCTTCTTCCATCCCTCCCAATACCCCCCCCTTAATAACACAAGCAATTCAATATGTTTTACATGTGTATTCATGCAAAACATTTCCATGTTAGAAAGAAAACAGACCAACAAAAATTTAAGAAAAATGAACTAAAAAAATTATGCTTCAGTCTATATTCAGACACCATCAGTTCTTTCTCTGGAGATGGATTGCATTTTTCATAAGTCCTTAGAGTTAACTTGGCTCATTGTATTGCTAAAAATACCTCAATCATTCACAGCTGATCATATTACAATATTGCTGTTACTTTGTATACAGTACATTTAACTTTGTATCAGCTCATGTAAGTCTTTCCATGTTTTTTATGATAGCATCCTGCTCATCTTTTTTTTTTTCAATATTAAACTACATTTATATAGTACTTTAAAGGAAGATAGGTATGAGGTATGAGGTGGTACCCCAGGATAGATTTGACCTGCATCTCTACAATCAAAATGTATAGGTAGCTTGGATTACTTCATGTGAAAATTTCATATCTTTAATCATCTATCAATTTAGTAATGATTCTTATTTTAATAAATTTGACTCAGTTTTATATTTGTTTGAGAAATGAGGCCCATCAGACAAACTTGCTTCAATTGTTTTTTCACAGTTACTATTGCTAACTGTAATTTCCTCCATCATATTCCCTCCCCATGACATTTAATCTATTCTCTTTCTTCTTTCACTGTGCCCTACCTCAAAAGCTCTTTGCTTCTCACTGCCTCCTTCCCCAATCTGTCCTGCATTCTATCACCCACCCAATTTATCACCTCCACCTCCTACTTTCTTGCAGTGTAAGATATATTGCTATAACAAGTTGGAGCCTGATTGGGAAGGGCTGTTCCTGGTGTTACTTTTCACTGACATTGCAGTGAGGACTGAGGAGCAAAACTGGACTCACTACTCTCAAGTAAAAGGGACACCTTTTCCAGGAGAAAAACCAGAGCCAAAACATGAGCAGTGGACTGTTAATAAGGAATCTGATCGACCGAGGGTGAAGTTTAAAAAGACTTTAATGTACAATATACCAAGTCTGGTACAAAATGGGGGAAGGGAGATAACATTTTGGGGTAGTGGGAGCTACTCAGGTAAACAAGTAGTGGAGGAGCAAAAGGGATTTTGGTATAAGGGCATCTGAAGGAAGAACTGATCCTGTAGGAAGAATAGGAATATCCTTTGAAAATTTCATGGCTCCTACATCCCCCTATCTTTTTAAGACTCCAGAAATAACCTCTCCAAGTCCAGAAGGGAAATTAGGAAACCCAACAGGCCAGTGAAGTTAAGGATTCGGGATAGTCAGTGGAGACAGAAACTGGGTTTGGAGATTCAAATGCTCAGATGGAATGGGGCATTGCTTTAGGAAGGCCAGCTGCCCATACTCTAAGTCCAGATTAGCCTGGAGGGGTTCTGGTGTCTCCTTCAATTATACCAGAACGGGTTGGCAAAGGGTGAGAGTTGAAGGGATTTGGAGCTACTCTTCCCTGTGATAAAAAGGACAGCAGAAAAGATCATACTCACTTTTGTTGGAGTCCCAGGAAACCATCCTGCCCATCTCTCCAGATGGGTGAGAGGTTTTCTGGTCTTGGGTAATATGAGTTGTGTCCAAACATGGGAAATAACCAAGAACAATTCGGTAGATTTTTCAACCCTGAGCCGACCTATGGTGGTATTGTGGTGGAAGATCAACCTTACCCCCTAACTGGGCTGGGACTTGTGGGTTGGTGTGGCCGGCCACCCTCTTTACCATGGCATCTGAGCATTTCTCCAAATCTGAGTCGAAATCAAGAAAGAAATGGTCATCTGATGCTCTAATCTGCCTAGATAGCATAGGATTCACAGATTTAGACCAAAAGGCAGAGGAAATATTCAATAAATGGAATGAGAGGAGCCAAATAGTCAAAAATAAAGAGGAGGGATTGTGAGAAGTGGGTAGTTTTCTCCTCTCAATGTGGATATAACAGTCAGTCATACTTCCCTGACCTATTTGTAGGACAAAGGTCTCAGATCCCCTCCTCCCCCTCAGGTTAGCAAGGTCACATGGTTCAAGGAGCCCTGGTCTCAATTAGGTCCTCTCCAGAGTTCTGTCCATATAAGGAAGTATAAGGTCCACTCCTGAGTTATGCCCATACAAGGAAGAGGGGTGGGAATACTGTGTTCTGATTAGCTAGTTTTTTGCGCGTAGATTATAACCCCGACCAGTGATGAAAAAGGGGAAGGTCCATTTTGCATTAGGGACTAGGGTATAAAACAGGGCCTGCGAGCCCCCTTTTGGGCCACCCACTAGCTGCACACTAGGGTGCCTCCTTCTCATGAGAAGAAAATAAAGCCTTTGTCACCTCAAAACAAAAACAAAAACAAAAAAAGGGGGCAGCTAGGTGGCACAGTGGATAGAGCACCAGCCCTGCAGTCAGGAGTACCTGGGTTCAAATCTGGCCTCAGACACTTGACACTTACTAGCTGTGTGACCCTGGGCAAGTCACTTAACCCCAATTGCCTCACTAAAAAAACAAAACAAAACAAAAAAAAGATAGATTGCTATACCCTATTGACTAGGCATATTATTCACTCTTTGAGCCAATTCTGATGAAAAAAAGGTTCAATCGCTACCCTGCACCTCCCCGATCTTCCCCTCCACTGTATAAGTTTTGTCTTCTTTCTTTTACATGAGATAATTTAACCCATTCCACATCTCCCTTTACCTTTCTTTTTTTCTTTTTTCTTTTGTTTTGTTTTGGTTTTCCTAGGTAACGAGGGTTAAGTGACTTACCCAGGGTCACACAGCTAGTAAGTGTCAAGTGCCTGAATCCAGATTTGAACTCAGGTCCTCCTGAATCCAGGGCCGGTGATTTATCCACTGTACCACATAGCTGCCCCCTACATTTCTCCCAATGTATTCCTTTCTAAACCCTTAATTTTATTTTTTTAAAAAGATATTATCCCTTCATATTCAACTCACACTTATGTCATCTTTCTAAATATACTCCATCAAGCTATCCTAATAATGAGAATGTTCTTATGAATTACAAGTAGCATCTTCCCATTTAGGAATGTAAACAGTTTAACCTTTTAATATCACTTATGATTTCTTTTTCCTGTTTGCATTTTTATGCTTCTCTAGGGCCTTGTATTTGAGAGTCAAATTTACTATTCAGCTCAGGCCTTTTCATCAAGAAAGCCTGAAAGTTCTCTCTTTCATTGAAATCCCAATTTTGCCCCTGAAGGATTATACTCAGTTTTGTTGGGTAGATGATTCTTGGCTATATTCCCAGTTGTTTTGCCCTTAGGAATATCATATTCCCAGCCCTCTGATCCTTTAATGAAGAAGCTGCTAGAGCTTGTGTTAATCCTGACTGTGGCTCTACAATACTTGAATTGTTTCTTTCTGGCTGCTAGCAATAATTTCTCCTTTATATAGGACCTATGGAATTTGGCTATAATATTCCTTGAAGTTTTCATTTTGGGATATCTTTCAGGAGATGATCAGTGGATTCTTTCAACTTCTATTTTACCTTCTGGTTCTAGAATGTCAGGGCAATTTTCCCTGACAATTTCTTAGAAGATGATATCTAGGCTCTTTTTTTGAGCAAGGCTTTCAAGGAGTGCAATAATTTAAAAATCATCTCTCCTGGATCTATTTTCCAAGTCAGTTCTTCTTCCAGTGAGATATTTCACATTGTCTTCTATTTTTTTTTATCCTTTTGTGTCTGCTTTATTGTTTCTTGATTTCTCATAAAGGAATTAGTTCTATTTGTGCAAGCCTAATTTTTAAGTAATTATTTTCTTCAGAGAGGTTTTATACCTCTTTTACTATTTGGTCTGTTATGTTTTTTAAGGTGTTTTTTCTTCAGTATTTCCTGTGTTTTCTTTACCAAGCTGTTGAATTTTTTCATGATTTTCTTATATCACTCTCATTTCTTTTTTCATTTTTTTCTCTCTACCTCTCTCACTTTATTTTCAGTCATTTTATGACCCCTTATATGGCCTGAGACCAATTCACATTTTTCTTGGAAGCTTTGGATGTAGGAGTATTTACTTTGTTATCTTCTTCTAAGTATGTATTTTGATCTTATTTTTTAGCATAGACATTTTCTGTGGTCAGGATTTTTTTTTCTGTTTGCGCATTTTCCCAACCAATTTCTTGAATTTTAATTATTTGTTAAAGTGGGACACTGCTTGAAGGGTGGAGGGTACATTGTCTCAAGCTTCTGGTTGTTTGAGAACCTGTTCTCTGAGATACTTTTAGGAATTTGTAAGTTCTTAGTTCTTCCAAGGTGTTATGATTTTAGAAGAGGTGTATTTACTACTCTCCTGGGCTGTGTTCTGGTCTGCAAACAACCACAGACCTGCTTTTCTGCCCTGGAGCTTTGAAGCCTCCTCCCCTATGGAGTCTTATGTGCTTGTGTGCCTCCCAATCTCAGAAAGCCAAGCAAGATGGTGACCTAGATCCTGATATGGGCAACACAACAGAATCCTCTCTTGGTGCTAGCAAAGAGACTCCTGTAATCTCCTTCTGGCCAGTTGATTGACCCTGATTCAGAGGCTCCTGAGGCTAGCTCCTGCATTTCTGGGTCTGGGGCTGCTATGGGGTTGGATCTGTACTGGGGTGGGATCTGCACTGTAATTTGGTCTGCACTATAGTCTCCTGTGCTGGACTGCACTCCACTCACATGCAGGTACAACAAACTTTCCTACCAATCTTCTATGTTGTCTTTGGCTGGAAAATTATCTCATCCCAAGTTGTTGTTTTTTAGTTTTGCTTCATCAGGATTTGTAATATGGCATTATTTGATGGTATTTTCAGGAGTCTTGGGGAGAGCTCAGGCAAGTCACTGCCTTTCCTTCCCCATCTTGGCTCCAGTGATACTGGTATTTCTGATTCGTTCCAGTATATCTTGTATTCTTATGGCACTAGAACACAAAGAAGCATTACTTACTCTTCTGTCATTTATGCTAAGATGATTATCCTTACAATTTTAAGGAGAACTACTCTAAAACCTTCTTAGGTCAGTCAATTTTTGGTTTTTGTACTCTTGGGAGCAATTGCATCATACTGACTAGTGGGCAAACCCAATATATTATATAACAGAATACAATTTACCAGCATTTAAGACTTCTCAAAAGAAAATCAGAGATATAGTAGCAGTTTTGAAGTACATAAAGTCACTACAATATATAAAACCAAGCATTACTCTCCCTCTTTGCTTTTATACTCACCCACCTCCTACACACATTTCTTAAATGATACATTGAGCTTTTCAGAAGATGATGATGACAAATATGGTGATGATAGGAATGGTGATTAATTCCTGTTTTTCCTTCTGAAATATAGAATTATTATGCTTATATGAACACATTCATACATACAATGTGTACAAAAGCATACATATGTACACACATATATAAGCAAATAGGCATAAATGATTTACTAATCATTTGTCAATTTTTCTGACCCTTTCTAAATTTAGTTCCTGATTTAATAATTCACTTAGAAAAAATATTTTAAAGGAATAAATATTTTTTCAACATCTTAATAAGCAATTGTTATACATATACATAGTATATTAGTAGTAGTAGGCCTCCACCAGTTGTGGATGACCATGGATCATCACCTTGAAGAGCCACAGGCTACAGTGTGGCTGTGCAGTCCCAATATGGGAGCCACATGAGTGGCTTATAACTGGTAACTGCCTCATCCCATGGTTGTATCTACCCCCATAAGGAGTACTGGAGTGTCCTCTCCAGGGTGCTGTCCTGGGCAGATCAATATGGAAAACAAGCTGTTGCCCATGCAGCAGGTTTTCCCTCTCTGTGATATTGGTGAATCCAAAGGAGAGGCAGAGCCAGTACAGTTTGGCACCAGTGCCGCCACAGGAGTTGCCAGGGGGAATGTGATGTCCAACATCCAACTGCCTAAGGGACTCTGGCTCCTGATTTTTCCTCAGGGTTAACTCCCAAAGCCTTTCCCATATATGGGTATAGCCACAAGGCAGCGGAGGTTTAAACTCAGGGTTCCTTCCCCTAGGCAGGTTGCCTGCCAGGGCTAAAGAGCCCCACCTGCCTGATATATATACATATTATTGTATTAAAATCAATGAACATTTTTTGTATACTCATTCATCCATGTATATGTATAGGCATACCTACACTTAAGCATACATGAATATTCATGAATTTCTATATAATAGTAACTTTCCTCTCTATGTTTTCTCTCCTCTAAGTTAAATCAATACTAGTTTCTTCAATTATTCATTTTGTTTGTTTGTTTGTTTGTTTTGTTTTTTTTGCAAGGCAATGAGGGTTAAGGGATTTGCCCAGGGTCACACAGCTATTTAAGTGTCAACTGTCTGAGGCCGAATTTGAACTCAGTTCCTCCGGAATCCAGGGCTGGTGCTCTATCCACTGTCCCACCTAGCTGCCTCCTCAAATATTCTTAAGAAATATTATTTATTATATTATAATTCTCTTAAGAACATCCTTTTATATGGATTGAACTTTTTTGGACTTCTCACATAATAGTCACTTTTCACTGGATGCACTTTAGCATATTGTTTTTGGATTTGCTTGGTTTTGTTCAATTTCCTTCTTGATATCAGAATTCCTGTTAGAGATGGGCTTTGTTTTGTGTGTTTGTTTGTTTGTTTTTGTTTTGTTTTGTTTTGTTGTCAGAATGGTCTGAATTGACTAAATAGGACTATAATTTATTATCATATGAAGATTATGTAATAAAAGCAATTCTTCCCAGCAAACTACTCCCATTGATCACCCAAATAACATATGACCTTGTTACCATAGATGATTCTTCCATTTATCTTTTTTAATAGAAATATTTATGAAACTATAACCTTTTATCCAGTGACATTTTGACTAACAATCACTGTCTCACCGGGGAACAAGTCACCTAATTTCAATGAACCTCAGTTTGCTCATCAGTAAAACAAGAACATAACTATTTGTACTAACTACCCCTCCCTGTTCTTAATAATGTGAAGATAAAATGAAAGAATGTCAATAAATCATTCAATTGAAGCTTCATGTCATATATCAGGGACAAACAATCCAATAAAACTATCAATCTGAAAAGTGTCTAAACTCCTAAGAACAGACAAAAACAGAATCCCAAATTCAACTTTACTACAGGAAATTGCCAAAACATCCTAAATTTAGGAAATTGGTGCTAAGCATACCATTTAAGGAAATGTAGAAATCAGATGACAGGCCAATTAAAAAAAAAACAACTCTATTGAAAATGGATTCCAGGTGGAGCCAAAATCGTGGAGGAAAGGCAGTGAGCTCCCAAACTCATGACATGATCGCTCAAAAAACATCCAAATAATGCCATATTAAAATGCCCGGAGCAGCAAAACTCACAAAAGAATGTGCTGAAATCATCTTCTAACAAGAATGGCTTGGAAGGTCATAAGGAGGGAGCTGCTGTACTGATACAGGAGTTGAATCCAACCTCGCAGTCACTCTGACACAGATCCAGTCCCAGGAAGGCCTCACCAGAGAAGCTGACCCCCAGAGCCTCTGAATCAGCTGAAGTGCCAGTGTCGTCTGGAACTAAGCTCCCAGTCTGGTGATTGGGCTGAGCCCTGGGCAGGGGAGAGACTACAGGCATCTATGCTGGTGGTAAGGCAGAACTTGGATTTTGTACCCCTGCTGAGAACCAGGAGGTAGGCTCAAGTAGCAGTGGACCAGGTGGGGGAGGGGCACAGGCTCGTTGGAGCTAACAACCACAACACACAAAGCTGGTTGATTAGCAAGTTGCTCTGGGGTCATCTAGGACCAGGAAACAGGCTGGGTGAGGGAAGAACCTGATTCTCCTTAAATCATACCACCTGGGACTTCTTAAGCTTGGGATACTGCAGCCTGGAAACAGTGCCCCACTTTAAGGAGCTAAAAGTCTATGAACTCTATGAACACAACTACCAATCACTTCTCACACAAATCAAATCAGATGTAAATAATTGGAAAAATATCAATTGCTCATGGATAGGCAGAGCTAATATAGTAAAAATGACAATACTACCTAAATTAATTTACTTATTCAGTGCCATACCAATCAGACTACCTAAAAATTATTTTATAGAGCTAGAAAAAATAATAACACAATTCTTCTGGCAAAACAAGAAATCAAGAATATCCAGGGAAATAATGAAAAAAAAAATCACAGGAAGGTGGTTTAGTGGTACTGTACAAAAAATTAATTATTAATAAGTATATCTAATCTGGAAAAATTATATAATTGGTGTTATGAAAAATTATAGGTCTAGGAAAATTATAATTGGGTCACATGTCCTGCTGTGGTCACCATTCAAATGTAGAAATATTTTGACTGATTTGCCTAATTTTGGGGGGACTAAACTGTGGACTGATCTGGGGACTAATGACTAACTGGCTATCTGACTGCTGTTAATTCAATGTGGGCAATTAATCAAGTTCCACCACACTGTTCCACTCCCAAATTGATAAGCAAAATATTAAGAAGCCTCTTAAACTAAATAATCAAAGTAGAGTTTATTTATGAGATACTATTTAAAATTAAGAATACAGGGAAATAAAATGTACATCATGACTGCTCTCTGGTTCTTCCTTTCACCTGCTGAGCCTGTAACCTTTTTAATACAATAAGGGCCTTAGCTGCCCCTTGCCTCAGGACACTCAGGTCCTTTATTCTAACTCCAAGCCCCTTTCACTTTGTAAATCCCCTCACTTCTAACTTTCCTCTCCTTACTGCCACCACTGAACCCCTGTGTTTCTCTCTCACCGACCTTTACGGCCCCTCTAATCTTCTCTGCCTCTCTTAATCTTCTCCATCGGCCTTTCCTCATTGCTCCTTATCCTGAGTTACTGTTCATCTCGTCGCCCCCCCCACCCCCCGCCCCTGTCCTCTTCTCTGCCTCCTGTCCTCCTTCCTTCGACCCTCTTTTGCTGTCTAACTCCCAGGTCTATATATACCTTTTCTTTATCTCCACTCAAATCTCGGGGCTTCCTGCACCCCCCACAGACCAAGCTAATCCTCCAGCCAGGGCTGCGGCTGGTGGGGGGGGGGGTGCTCCAGCCTCACGTGCCTCAATACAGGCTATGTGGGATCTTTCAGATAGGTCCACTCAGGTCGGAGGGAGCTGGGGGCTTTTTATTTTTCCAATTGTCTGATCTGGCATCTTGTACAGCCCAAGGGGCTTTTTGGCTCAGTTGAAGAAGAGGGGGAGGGGCACCAGCTCCTCCCACACAGAAGAGACCCTGAGGTCTTAAGGCTTTCTAATCTCAGCCTAAAGGTAGGTTCCCCAAATCAAAATAACTTTCCACAGTACCAAACCTGGAGCTTTACTATAAAGCAGCAGTCATCAAAACTATCTGGTATTGGCTAAGAAATAGAGTAGAGGATCAGTGGAATAGGCTAGGCACTGGAAACACAGTAGTAAATGACACTAGTAATGTAGTATTTGATAAACCCAAAGACTCCAGCTTCTGGGATAGGAACTCAGTATTTGACAAAAATTCCTGGGAAAACTGGAAGATAGTATGGCAGAAATTAGGCATAGACCAACATCTTACACCTTATACTAAAATAAGGACAAAATGGATATATGATTTAGACACAAGGATACCATAGGAAAATTAGGAGAGAAAGGAATAGTCTACCTTTCAGATCTTTGGAAAGGAAAACAGTTTATGACCAAATAAGAGATAGAGAATATTATAAAATGCAACATGCCTGATTTTGATTACATTAAATTAAAAGAAAAAATTTGTACAAACAGAAGCAATGCATCCAAAATTAGAAGGGAGCCAGAAATCTGGGAAACAATTTTTGTGGCCAGTACTTCTGATAAAGGCATCATTTCTAAAATATATAGGGAACTAAATCAAATTTATAAGAATCCAAGTCATTCCCCAATTGAGAAATGGTCAAAGGATATGAACAGGCAGTTGTAATGATTGGAATGACGCCACCTACTAGAGACTTGCTGTGGAAAAGCTCCACCATGAGGAAAATGCCTCAGAGGCATTGTGGCTTTTCCTTGGCATCAGGAAATGACGTTTGCTCATGGGTGCTGTCTATCAAGGCTACCAGCCAATCAACTTGAGGAGCCTCCTATGGTCTGGGAGGAGACAGGAAGGAGGAAAGGGAGCCTGCGCAGAGAGCGCTGGCCTTTTGGCTTCCGAACTTGATGGTGGTGGCAGCAGAGGACTTCACAGGAAATTTGAGGAAAGATAGGAATGCCAGGCTGTTAGAATTCTGTTCTCTATTTTTCTTTTTATTTTTGTTAGAAGAGCCAGCAAAGGACTCACACAAGGAAATATCTCCTCCTCTCCCAACCATGCTTTTTCAGAGAAACCTGAAGAGATTCCTGAAGCTTTTCCCAGTTCTAACACTAATTGTTGCTCTAATTTTGCATGCCTGGAGGCAATGACCCACCCTCTAGAAGCTTTTAATCCCCTAGCACCTGGAGGCAAAGTGGGGGAAGAGGAATCCAGGCCTGAGTTCAAAATCAAGTCTGATTCAAATTGCGCTGGTCCCTCCCCTCCTCTCCAGACCCCACCCTCTACTCCCCCCATGGCCAAGCCCATTGCTTCCCCTGCCTGGGAAGTCCAGAGATCTGATGCACATGCTCAACTTTCTCTAACTACATTTGCAGCTTCAGGCTCAGCCCTTCCCCAGCCTGGCTGTGCTTCTGAGACAACCTTAGAAAACCCTTTAGATTCCAGATATGATCATTTTGTTCATAATTTTGCTAACCTGCTTTTGTCTTTAATTAGTAATCTTATAAAGCATTTGTATGGTGAAAAGACTGACAGACAATATAGAGGGATTAAAGAAGAAAAACTTAAGCTGAATAAGAATGACAACCATCAACATAGTTCAAGACTCTGCTTCTTTTGCCAAGGAAGGGTATATATTTTACAGAAATGTAGAAGTAAACAGAAAGGTATTGATATGAGTATTGGGGATTTTAGATAGCGGAATCAAAAGTGTTCTGAATTCACTCAGAGTGATAGTATCAGTTCAGAGGTTACATAGGATTTCTATGCTATTATATATACATTTTGAAATTAATGGTATGGGTTTATTTTCATAGAGATTTTCAGGCTTTTGAGATTGTGTTTTATACTTAGTTTTTAAAACAAGGAGAATATTTGTAAAAGCTTTTTATAGTCATGTGATCAAGTTTATATTTTATAAGACTCTTATTAATATTAAGTTCACATTCATTTAGACTTTCTTAGTTTGAATTTCATTGTCTTTTATTGTTCCATATGTATTTTCTTCTATTCATTTATCTATCTAATTTTGAAAAATTGCAAGATGGTTTTGATTTCATAATATAATGTAAATTCTAGGAGTATTGTGCTCCCATATTCTGAGTTGTTTGCTTTTGTTATTTTTTTTCCTCAACTGATTATTTGATCAAACTCTTTAAAGCATTTCCCTGGCAAATTGGTTGCCATGGCAAGTGTAAATTGATTCTAGAAGTATTATTTTTGATAAGCATATTAAAAAAAAAAAGAGGGGAACATTTGTAAAAGTTTTCTTTTTTCAAAAAAAAAGTTTTATTTGAGATTCTGTTGTGCTTTAACTTGTATTTAAATATGTTCTGATTTTTCACAAAAGTAATTGTATACTAAGTAAAAAAAAGGGGTATTATTTGAAATTGTTGCATAATTATATATTATATTCTGAGTCAAGATGTATTCACATTTTTTGCAATCATTTATTATCCTCAATTTTAAAATCCATATGAGACTTGGATTATGGGAACTTATCATTTAAGACATTAATTGCCTTTATTCTAAGTTATCAGATGCCAGTTGGCCAAGATGCCATCCAATCACAAGAGGAATTCATGCAAGAGCAGACATTGAACTGTCACGAGGGGAGACATGCACGAAGTCAAGGTATGGCCGAGGGAACGGCTTTTGACAAATGTTGAGGTTGGATTCTCTTGGTTTCATATTTTATTTTATTTTTCCCCACAATATTGTACAGATGGCTGGAAGTATTCATCCCACCCATCTCACTTCTACACCTGGCTTCTATGCTCCCTCCTATATGCCTGATGCCATGGACATCTCAATCCCATGCATCTGATTAAGTCTGACTCAGTTTCCTCCAATATGTTCAGTGGCATGGACATATATTCCATCCATCTATTTTAAGCCTGGCATACTGTATGGGCAGTACATATTGCTCAAGCGTGGGAATGCTCATATCCCATCATTTCTCTGTTCTTTTATGGTAACCCCCATAATTATCTCAGGTGTCATGAAAAATAACAGTGTTGAATTTGGCCTTGACATCTGTTACTAATTATATTAGATTTTAAAATTTCTCATAATGGCATGAGGATAATTAGGCAGATGATGCAAAAAGTGATGAAACAAAGATAAAAATTATTTTTAATAATTAATATTGCAGCAATTGTCTTCTCAATTACCCTCCATAAGGGGGACTATAGTAATATTATAATTTTAAAGAATGTTTCAATTTTTGTTTTATTATATGTTTCATGTGTAACAACTAAGATTATGAATTCCCTTAGACATGTTTTTGAGAACTTTCATTGTTTGATTTGATTATTGACAAAGCTATTTTAAAGTTGTGTTAAGCTCAATTTTGTTAGGAAATTTCCTGGCTGATTACCAGTATCCACACATCAACCCCTGAAAAGACTTCCATTCCACAACTACACCTAGAGGACATCTGAGAAAAGACTTTCAGAGACTTTAAATGAACAGTTTTGTTTTGTTTTTTTCTCTTTTCTTTTTCTGTTATAATATACATCATCTGTAACATGTACCCTATGCAGAGGCCCTCCCTTTGCAAGACTAATGTCAAAGCGTCGGTTCATGAGGAAAAAAAAAATCGCCCCTCTGGACAAAACTTTCCTCTCTTCCTTTTCTATATTGTTGTTCACATATTATTAGTTAGCAATAGTTATTATATGCTTTTTATTGTTCCGTCAAGGAAACATTTTGTTTCTTGAGGAACAACAGGGGGAACTATAACGATTGGAATAACGTCACCTGCTGGAGACTTCCTGTAGAAGAGTTCTGCCCATGAAGGGAAGGTCTTTGAGGGCAAGACCAGGAGTCTTTTCTTTGGCATCAGGAAGTGACGCGGACTAGTGGGAGGAGGAAGGAAGAGACTGGCGCTCACTCTCGCTCTCTTTCCTCTGGATTCCGGTGGAGAGCGGAGCTAGAAATGTGCTCTCCCTTTAATAGATAGGAATCTAGACCTTTCTCTCTCTTTACCAAAATTCTTATTCTCCTTAATAAATGCTTAAAACTCTAACTCTTGCTAAAGCTTGTAATTTATTGGTGACCACTCATTGGATAATTGAGACAGACTAGCTAGAATTTTAGCCCTTAACACAGTTTTCTGATGAAGAAAACAAAGCTATCTATTCCCAAATGAAAAAAATACTCTAAATCTCTAATGATTAGAGAGATACAAATTAAAAAATCTCTGAGGTACCAAGTGACACCTATCAGATTGGCTAAAATTACAAAAAAGGAAAATAATAAATGTTTGAGAAGCTGTGGGAAAATTGGAACTCTAATGCATTGTTGGTGGAGCTCTGAACTGATCCAACCATTCTGGAGAGCAATTTGCAATTATGCCCAAAGGGCAATAAAGCTGTGCATACCCTTTGACCTAGCAATACCACTTTGGGGTCTTTTTCCCAAAGAAGTCATGGAATGGGGAAAGGGACCCATATATACAAAAATATTTATAGCTCCTCTTTATGTGGTGGCAAGGAATTGGAAGTTGAGGGGATGCCCATCAATTGGGGAATGGCTGGACAAGTTGTGATATATGAATACAATGGAATACTATTGTGCTATAAGACATGATGAGCAGGAGGAGTTCAGAGAAACCTGGAGGGTCTTGCATGAGCTGATGATGAGTGAGATGAGCAGAACCAGAAGGACATTGTACACAGTATCATCAACATCGTGTGTTGATCTACTGTGATGGATGATATTCTTCTCACCAATGCAATGGTACAGAAGAGTTCCAGGGAACTCATGATAGAAGAGGATCTCCAAATCCAGGAAAAAAAAAAAGAACTGTGGAGTATAGATGCTGAATGAACCATACTATTTCTTTTGTTTTTGGTGCTGTTGTTTTTCTATTTTGAGGTTTCTCGTCATTGCTCTAATTTTTCTCTTATAACATGACTAATGCAGAAATATGTTTAATGTTATTATGTATATATATATACATATATACACATACACACACACATATATAACCTATATCAGATTATCTGCTGTCAATGGGAGGGGGAGGGGGAGGGAGGGGAGGGGGAGAGAAAAATCTGAATTTGGAAAGCTTGTATAAACAAAAGTTGAGAACTATCTTTACATATTACCGGATAAAAATAAAATACGTTATTAATTTAAAAAATGAACAAGAAAGAAGTTAAGGTAAAGAATATAATTCTTGAAAAGTTAGAAATGTGGTTTTAAGGAGAAAATTGAATGGGAAGTTAAATGAATCTACTTTCTTCTACAGCAGTATATGGGAACTACATAAAATTTGACCATATATTAGGGCATAAAAACCTTCCAACCACATTCAGAAAAGACAAAATAGAAAACACATCCTTTTCAGATCATAATGCAATAAAAATTACCTTCAATAATGGACAACTGATAGATTAAAAATCAATTTGAAATCAAATAATCTGATTATAAAAAGCAAGAGGATCAAAGAACATATCATAGAAACAATTGATAATTTCATTTATAAAATGACCATGATGAGACAATATATTAAAATTTATGGGATCTAGCCAAAGTGGTACTTTGGGGAAAATTCATATCTCTAAATGCTTACATCAATAAAATAAAGAAAAAGTAGATCAATCCATTTTTCATGCAACTAAAGTCAAACAAACAAACAAACAAAATGAACCAATTAAAAACCCCCAATTTCCACCATATGGGAAATCCTGTATATTAAATAAAATTGAAAGTAAGAAAATCAATGAGTTAATAAATAAAACTAGAATCTGATTTTATGGGAAAAAGCATTTAAATAGATAAATCATTGGTTAATTTGATAAAAACATAAAGGTAAGGAGAAAATCAAATTATTTGTGTCCAATATGAAAGGGGTGAACTCACCACCAATGAAGAGGAAATTAATATAATTGTTAGAAATTATTTTTCTCTGTTATATGACAAAAACTTTGACAATCTAAATGAAATGGATGAATATTGACAAAAATTTAAGTTATCCAGATTAACAGAAGAAGAAATAAAACACTTAAATAAATCAATTTTAGAAAAAGAAATTGAACAAGACATTAAATAACTTTTTTTTTTGAGAGGTGAATTGCCCAGGGTCACACAGCTAGTAAGTGTTAAGTGTCTGAGGCCAGCTTTGAACTTGAGTCCTCCTGAATCCAGGGCCAGTGCTATATCCACTGTGCCACCTAGCTGTCCCTCAAATAACTTTTTAAAGAAAAATCCCCAGGATGCACAAGTGAATTATTTTTATATTTTTTAAACACAAGTATTTTATTATTTTCTAGTTACATGTAGAAATAGTTTTCAACATTTTTTATATAAGATTTCCAATTTCAAATTTTTTCCCTCCCTCCCCTAGACAGCAGGTAATCTGATATAGGTTATATATACATAATAACATTAAACATATTTCTGCAGTAGTCATGTTATACAAGAAGAATCAGAGCACAAAGGAAAAACCTCAAATCAGAAAACCAACAGCATGAAAAACAAAAGAAATAGTATGGTCCAATCAGCATCCATATTCCACAGATCCTTTTTTTTTTCTGGATTTGGAGAGCCTTTTCCATCATGAGTCCTTTGGAACTTTCTTGTTCCCTTAGATTGGTGAGAGGAATCTAGTCTATCACAGTTGATCAACACATAATGTTGATGATACTGTGTATAATGTTCTTCTGGTTCTGCTCATCTCACTCATCATCAGTTCATGAAAGTCCTTCCAGGTTTCTCTGAAATCCACCCGCTCATCATTTCTTATAGCACAATAGAATTCCATTACATCCATACACCACAACTTGTTCAGTCATTCCACAATTGATGGACATTCCATCAATTTCCAATTCCTTGCCACTACAAAAAGAGCAGCTATATATTTTTTTTTTGTAAATGTGGGTCCTTTTCCCTTTTTTATGATCTCTTTGGGAAAAAGTCCCAAAAGTGGTATTGCTGGGTCAAAGGGTATGCACAGCTTTATAGCCCTTTTGGGATAATTCCAAATTGCTCTCCAGAATGGTTGGATCAGTTCACAGCTCTACCAACAGTGAATTAGTGTTCCAATTTTTCCATACCTTCTCGCACAAGTGAATTCTAACAAACATTTAAACAACAATTAATCCTACTACTACATGAATTATTTGAGAAAATAAATGAAGGTGTCCTACCAAATTCTTTTTGAAAAAAATATGGTGCTGATACACAAATCAGGAAGAACTAAAACAGAGAAATAAAATTATAGACTAATCTCCCTAATGAGTATTAATGCAAAGATTTTAAATAAAATTCTAGCTAAAAGATTATAGCAATACATCCCAATGACAAGGTGCGATTTATACCAGAACTCAGGGATGATGCAATAATGGAAAACTATCAGCATAATTATCCATATCAATAAGAAAACCAGAAGAAATCATATGAATATCTCAATAGATACCAAGAAATCTTTTGACAAAATACAGGTTTCATTCCTATGAGAAACACTAGGAAGCATAGGAATAAATGGAGCTTACCACAAAATGACAAGTAATGTATATTTTAAACCATTAGCAAGCATTATGCATAAATGGGATAAGCTAGAGGCCTTCCCAGTACAATCAGGGGTGAAACAAGGATGTCAATTATCACCTCTATTATTTATTATTGTATTATCAATGTTAGCCAAAGCAAAAAGAGAAGAAAGAAAAATCAAAGTAATTAGACTAGCCAATGAGCAAACAAAATTATCACTCTTTGCAGATGATATGATATAATATTTAGAAAATCCTAGAAAGTCAACTAAAAATACTTTAGCAAAGTTGCATTATACAAAATAAATCCACATAAATCATCAGCATTTCTATATATTACCAATATAGTCCAGCAGCAAGAGATATAAAGAAAAATTCCATTTAAAAAACCCGTGGACCATATAACATTCTTGGGAGTCTGCATGCCAAGACAAACAGAACTATAAAACACTTTTCACACAAATAAATTAATTTCTATTTATTTATTGGGGGGGGCAGGGCAATGAGGGTGAAGTGGCTTTCCCAGGGTCATATAGCTAGTAAGTGTCAAGTGTCTGAGGCCAGATTTGAACTTAAATCTTCCTGAATCCAAGACTAGTGCTTTATCCACTGTGCCATCTAGCTGCTCCCATAAATTCAGTTCTAAACAATTGAAAAAAATATTAATTTTTCATAGGTAGGCTGAGACAATATAAAACGTATCGATCATCTCTCAGTTAATTTATTTAATTCTATACCAATCAAGCTATTAAAAACATTTTATACATCTAGAAAAAATAACAACAAAATTCATCTGGAAAAACAAAAGTAAGGATATCAAGGGAATCAATGAA
Organism: Dromiciops gliroides; assembly: GCF_019393635.1. Classification (NCBI taxonomy): domain Eukaryota; kingdom Metazoa; phylum Chordata; class Mammalia; order Microbiotheria; family Microbiotheriidae; genus Dromiciops; species Dromiciops gliroides. The sequence continues at coordinate 199,286,001 of NC_057863.1, read as the reverse complement.
AATAAATGTTAAAGAAGGTGGTTTAGAAGCATCAGATTTCAAACTGTATTATGAAGTAATACTTATTAAAACAATCTGGTACTAAGAAATAGAGAGATGGATAAGTGGAGCAGAACAGGTAAAACTTACACTATATTAAATGACTGCAGTTAACAAATATATGACAAACCCAAAGATCCAAACTTTTGAAAAAAAAAAGTCATTATTTGACAAAAGCTGCTGGGAAAATGGGAAAACAGTATGGCAGAAACTTGATATAGATGAACATTTCTCATTGTACACGAAAATATTTTCAAAATGGGTACGTCATTTACATGTAAATGGTGATACCATAAGCAAATTAAGAGAGCATGGTATCATTTATCTGTCAGATTTAAGGATGGGGGGGGAATTTAGGGATAAAGAAGATGTAGAAAGCAAAATAAAATATAAAATAGACCATTTTGATTATATAAAATTAAAAAGGTTTTGTACAGACAAAACTAATGTTACCAAGATTATAAAGGAAACTGTAAACAGGGAAAGAATATTTGCAACAAGTATGTATGATAAAGGCCTCCATTCTCAAATACATAGAGAACTGCATCAAAAATGTCAAATATACAAGTCCTTAATCAATTGATAAATGTTTGAAGGATATGAACAGTTACTTTTCAGACAAAGAAATCAAATCTATTTATATTCATATGAAAAATGCTCTACAGCACTATTGATCAGAGAAATGCAAATTAAAACAACTCTGACTGGGGACGGATAGGTAGCGTAGTGGATAAAGCACCGGACCTGGATTCAGGAGTACCTGAGTTCAAATCTGGCCTCAGACACTTGACACTTACTAGTTGTGTGACCCAGAGCAAGTCACTTAACCCACATTGCCCCGCAAAAACAAACAAACAAACAAAAAAACTCTGACATACCATCAGATGCCTATCAGAGTGGCAAATATAACAACAGTGGAAAATATTGGATGTTGGAGAGGATGTGGGAAACCTGGAACACTAATCCACTGTTGGTGCAATTGTGAGCAGATGCAAACATTTTAGAGAGCAATTTGGAACTATGTCCAAAGGTTTATCAAGTTGTACACATCCTTTGATCCAGCAATACCACCACCAGTTTTATACCCTGAAAAAATACCAAGAAAGAGAAGAAATAGCTATTTGTACAAAAAATATTTCCAATACTCTTTTTGTGGTGGCTAAGATTTGGAAGTCAAGGAAATGCCTATCAATTCGGGAACAGATAAACAAGCTGTGATATAAGATTATAATGGAATATTATTGGGCTATTAGAAATGAAAAGCAAGATATTTCAGAAAGTCCTGGAAAAAATTTATGAACTGATGTAAGTAAAGTGAACAGAGCCAGGAGAATATTTATGCAGAGTGACAGCAATATTGTTTGATGAAAAATTGTGAATGACAACTATTCTGATCAATCCAATAATCCAAGACAATTTCAAAGCACTAATAATGAACCATACTATCCAGCTTCAAAGAAAGAACTGATATTGATTGGACAAAGACTGAAGCATGCAATTTTTCACTTTAATTTTTTTCTTTTGTACAAGTTTTCTTGTACTAAATTACTGATATGGTAATGTTTTACATAATTTAATATGTATAATTTTTTTTTTTGGTGAGGCAATTGGAGTTAAGTGACTTGCCCAGGGTCACACAGTTATTAAGTGTTAAGTGTCTGACGCCCGATATGAACTCAGGTCCTCCTGAATCCAGGGCCAGTAATCTATCCACTGTGCCACCTAGCTGCCCCAAATACGTATAATTCTTATCTGATTGTTTGCTACCTCAGGGATGGGGAATGGTATGATAAAATTTATAACTCAAAACTTTAAAGAAATATGTTTATTATAAAAAACAACAATAACTATGTATTGCCCATCAGAACACATTTCTGCATTGCATACACATACACACAAATTTACACAAATCAGGCCCCAATAAGTGTTACATTATGGAATAGGGAAGTACAGTAGACCAATTTATTTAAATGTTGCATCTTCTTAGACTTTTCAAGATAGCTTGAGTAATGAGTTGCCTATTAATGTATTAAACAAATTATTTATTCTGTTTAAGTATTTTTTCTAGTTAAATTGATAAATAATACCAGGAAAGTGTTTTAGAATAGGTCAAATAGAAAAATGTTTGACAAAGATTTTTTTTTAAAGAAAGAAAATGGAAACCATTAACTTTACAAATTAAAAAAAAAAGAAAAAGAAAAGAAATAAAGACCGTTATTGAGAAATATTGCAAACTGCTACTCTAATAAATTAGGAAATTTAAAGAAAATGGATAACCAATCCAAAAATATGAATTACCAAAATTACTGTATCCTTTGGAAATTAACATTTTAAATAGAATCATCTCAGATGAAGAAATAAGTTATCTCTTCAGAACTCATCTCTCCAAAAAACCACCTGGCATGGATAAATTCACAGCATTTCTTTAAATTTTCCAAATACAAATAATTCCTAACTTAACCTATTCTTTATACATATAAAGATAAAATCTTATCTAATTCTTTCAAAAAGGCATGTATTGTGCTAATTTTAAACCAAGTTAAGAAAACATGAATTTCCCAATGGGAAATAGATGCAAAAATACTAAATAAAGTATTAAAAAGTAGAATTTAGCTTTGAATTAGAAACTATTCCTTCAATACTGGTTCAAGATGAAAAAAAGTCAACATAATAAAACATTTAAGCCAAAAGTATTCAAAAGTCATATGTGAATGTGTTAAGAAATTCAGAAAAAAAAACTTTTAGTAAAACCAAAATTCATCTATTATGTAAATAGGAAATAAGATTTTTTTCCAGTCAAAAGCTAACCTTTTAAAATGAAATAGAGAAATGTTAGACACAGTCTCACTCAAACTAAATGCAAAATAAGATTGTCTATATTGATTGCTTTTGTTTTATTTAACACTAGAAAGCCTAGAAAGTACAGAATAAGAATATATTATAGAAATTAGTTTCATAAATATACAGGTAAATATAAGTATTATAAAATGCTTAGAAAATCCTACAACAAAAATGGTGATAAATGTAATGTTCATTCATATTTACTAGTAATCAATATAAATAAAATAATGATTTTACAATAACAGCAACAATTATGTGAATATTAACCTACTCAATAATATATAAGATTTATATAAGTTCAGCTATAAAATTATGACAGATTAAACAGGACATAAACATCAGGAGGGCCATTCAATGTTCATGAATAGGTAGGATTAATATATTAAAATGGCTATAATCTTCAAATTAAATTATATATTTAACTTAATTTAATATTTAAGGGCTCCTTCCCATAATTAGACAAAATTCACAGTAAAATTTAAATGGGAAATAGGAAAAAACATAAAATGACATAATGAAGAGAAAAGTTGTTGAAAGTGGGCTTCCCTTTCCAATTTGTAAAACATACTGCAAAGTGATTATCATTCAAACTATCTGTTACTGGAGGAGGAGTGGGCGAATAGATGGAATAGAGTAGATTTACCACATATTTGACAAAATGTATATAAATTATTAGTGTTTGATAAAATATGAGAACATAACAGTGTAAAGACTTTGTTACTAGTAAATATTCTTGGGTAAAATGATTGGCAATCTGTCAGGTATAGAATTGAAACCCATATCATATGTGGCATAATCTAATAAATTATAACTGGATGAGAGGAGACAATTTATAAAAATAAACATGGGTGCAGCTAGGTGGCACAGTGGAAAAAGCACTGGCCATGAATTCAGAAGGACCTGAGTTCAAACCTGGGTTCGGACACTTTACACTTACTAGCTGTGTGACCCTGGGCAAGTCGCTTAACCCTCTTTGCCCTGGAAAAAAATTAAAAAGCAATTAGTGATGAAAATGAAATTAAATATTTATCATTGTTACATAAGGGAATACATACATACATACATACATACATACATACATACATACATACATACAAACATATATATTTATATATATATAACTTAACTCCAATTGCCTCACCAAAAAACATACAAACATATATACATATATATATATAATTTATATAAATACATATTAATATATTAAGTTAGGAATATATTTCTTAACTCATATATATATACACACATATATACATATACATATACATATGCATACATATACATACATACACATACATACATACACACATACACACATACATACATATATATATGTTTCTTTGGTGAGGCAATTTGGGTTAAGTGATTGCCCAGGGTCACACAGCTACTGTCAAGTGTCTGAGGCTGGATTTGAACTCAGGTCCCCCTGAATCCAGGGCTGGTGCTCTATCCACTGCACCACCTAGCTGCCTGGGAACATATATTTTTGAGTCAATTTCTTAATACAGATACAGGATAAATATATATTTTAATCACTTGGAAATATAAAGAGTAGGAAACCATGTTTCCATTTAAATCAATGGCTCATTACTGAAACTGCCTGTTCATATCCTTTTGCCATTTCCCAATTGGGGAATGACTTGGATTCTTATTAATTTGATTTAGTTCCTGATATATTTTAGAAATGAGGCCTTTATCAGAAATACTGTCTATAAAATTTTTTCCCAGCTTTCTGTCTCCCTTCTAATTTTGGATGCATTACTTATGTTTGTACAAAAGTTTTTAAATTTAATTTAATCAAAATCATCCATTTTGCATTTCATAATATTCTCTATCTCTTGTTTGGTCATAAAGTGTTCTCTTTTCCAAAGATTTGAAAGGTAGACTATTCCTTCTTCTCCTAGTTTACCTATGGTATCACCTCTTATGTCTAAATCATGTACCCATTTGACCTTATTTTAGTATAAGTTGTAAGATGTTGGTCTATGCCTAATTTCTGCCATACTATCTTCCAGTTTTCCCAGCAGTTCTTGTCAAATACTGAGTCCCTATCCCAGAAGCTGGAGTCTTTGGGTTTATTAAACAGTATATTACAAAAGTCATTTACCTACTCCATTTATCTACTACTCTATTTCTTAGTGAGTGCCAAATAGTTTTAATGACTGCCACTTTATAGTAAAGCTTCTGATTTGGTAAAACTAGCCCACCTTCCTATGCATTTTTTCATCAGTTCTCTTGACATTCTTGACATTTTGATTTTCCAGGTGATTTTAAAATTATTTTTCTAGCTTTATAAATAATTTTTAGGTAGTCTGATTGGTATGGCACTGAATAAGTAGATTAATTTGGGTAGAATTGTCATTTTTATTATAGTAGCTCAGCCTATCCATGAGCAATTGATATTTTTCCAATTATTTAGATCTGATTTGATTTGTGTGAATAGTGTTTTGTAATTGTGTTCATATAGCTCCTGGGTTTGTGTTTGCAAGTAGACTCCCAAGCATTTTATATTGTTTACTGTGACTTTAAATGGAATTTCTATCTCTCGCTGCTGGACTTTATTGGTCATGTATAGAAATGCCGATGATTTATATGGATTTATTTTATATCCTGCAACTTTTCTAAAGTTGTTAATTTTTTCAAGTAATCTTTTTAGTTGATTCTGTAGGATTCTCTAAGTAAACCATCATATCATCTACAAAGAGTGATAGTTTTATTTCTGCCTTGCCTGTTTAATTCCATTAATCTGTTTTTCTTCTCATATTGCTAAAGCTAACATTCTAGTACAATATTAAATAATAGAGGTGATAATGGACAGCTCTGTTTCACTCTTGATTTTATTGGAAAGGCCTCCAACTTATCTCCATTGCATATAATGTTTCTGATGGTTTTAGGTAGATGCTGCTTATTATTTTAAGGAAAGATCCATCTATTACTATGTTCTCTAGTGTATTTATGATGAATGGGTGCTGTATTTTGTCAAAAGCTTTCTCTGTATCCATTGAGATAATCATATGATTTTGGTTAGTTTTCTTATTGATGTGGTTGATTATGTGGATAGTTTTCCTAATATTGAATCAGCCCTGCAAACCAGGTATAAATCCCTCCCTGTCAAAATGTATTATCCTAGTGATCACTTGCTGTAATCACCTTGCTGATATATTATTTAAGATTTTTACATCAATATTCATTAGGGGATTGGTCTATAATATTCTGTCTCTTTTTTGGCACTACCTGGTTTTGGTATCAACACCATATTTGTGTCATAAAAGGAATTTCTTAGAACTCCTTCTTCACTTATTTTTCCAAATAATTTGTATGATATTGGAATTAATTGTTCTTTAAATGTTTAGTTTAATTCACTTGTATACCCATCTGTCCCTGGAGATTTTTTCTTAGGGAGTTCATTAGTGGCTTGTTCAATTTATTTTTCTAAAATGGACAGATTTAAGGATTTTATTTCCTCTTCACTTAACCTGGACAATTTGTATTTTGGTAAATATTTATCAATTTCATTTAGATTGTCAAATTTATTGGCATACAGTTGGGCAAAATAGTTCCTAATTATTTCTTTGATTTCCACTTGATTGGTGGTGAAATCACCCCTTTCATTTTTTATGCTGGTAATTTGAATTTTTTCTTCTTTCTTTTAATCAAATTAATCAAAGTTTTACATAGTTTATTGTTTTTCTTTCATAAAACCAACTCTTAGTTTTACTGATTAATTCTATACTTTCTTGATTTTAATTTTATTAATTTCTCCTTTTTTCAGCTTTTCTGATTTAGTATTTAATTGGAGATTTTTAATTTATTCTTTTTTCTATCTTTTTTAGTTGTATGCCCAATTCATTATTCTCCTCTTTCTCTTTTTTATTCATGTAAGCTTTTAGAGATATAAAATTTCCCCTAATCACTGCTTTGACTGCAATCCATAGGTTTTGGTATTTTGTTTCATTATTGTCATTCTCTTGGATGAAATTATTGGGTGTTTCTATGATTTGATGTTTGATCCTCTCATGTTTTAGAATGACATTATTTAGTTTCCAATTAAGTTTCAGTCTACCTTTCCATGGCTCTTTATTACATTAATTTTTTATTGCATCATGATTTGAGGATGCATTTACTATTTCTGCTTTTCTACATTTGACTCTGACGTTTTTGTGCACTAATACCTGGCAGAACTGGATAGTCAGCAGAAAATTGGTAGGCTATAATTAAGTGAATCAATCCTTTATCCTTATTGAATATCCTTTCCATGATTTGACTAAGTATGAGAATGACAATGTCAGGCCCCTTCTGTCTAACAGTCATATGTGTTGTTACATTTTATTCCTTTGTTAAAGTTCTCTGATACTCATAAGGAAGATGAGGAGTGATGTCTGCTATTGTTTCAAGTCGCCCACTGATTGTACTCCCTCAGTTTTAGGAGGTTTCCACATACCAGTTCCCTTTAACCATTTAGTAGGTCAGCCCTTATAAAGGAATATTTACTTTAAATGAATAGCAAAGACAAACATACTGATATCCCTTAACATCAATACCTTTGGTTGGGTGATCATAATCATCTTAGGGAGAAATAAAGGAGAATTAAGTTTCTAGTTCAACTAAACTCCTATATAGCATAGTCCCACCAATTTCCAAATCATAAAGCTTCCAGGGTTTCAGTCTCGTCCTTCAGCTTCTCAGGGTTTCATTGTTGAGATAGTAGCAACGTATGGCCTGGAATCATGCCTCCAAGGTGACCATGGTTCAAACTCCTGAGTATTAGATCTCCATTGCTTGTGCCTAGAAGTTTTCTGTGGATAGTGTTGGGCCTGAAGTAAGGAAGACTCATTTTCCTGAGTTGAAATCTGGCCTGTTCTACCTCTGTAACTAATGGAAAGAGGCTGCTCCTACCTATGTGATAGCGGAACACAGGATATATTCTTCTATAAGCATGTATTTCTGGTTTCTCGATCTAAGGTGACCTGGGCATATATAAAACATATATATATATATATATATATATATATATATATATATATATATATATGCAAACCTCCTTTCATTAAATATTATATCATCTATGATTTTCTAATTTTATTCCAATTCCAAATATGAAGTATCAACCTGTCCTGAACTAAACCTGGCTGGCAATAGAAAGGTAGCTTATAGTACTCCCATTGTGATAACCCAATAATAAGAACAGGTTACCTAAACATCAAAACCAAAAAAAAAAAAAATTAAATTTAAAAATGGACTGTCCATAGAAAAAAATCTAAGAGATGCAATCTGAAGTGAGGAAACAAATAATGATAAGTGAACAGAATTTAAATGATCATGACAAAGGTGTTGCAGGATAAAGAGATCCTATTTATGGAGAACTTTCTGCAGTTTAAAGATGACCTACTGGGACCTACAAACTACAGAAACCTATTATCCCCATATTGCTTAGCAGGGTGTTAAGTTCATAGTCGTCCTGCAATAAATACTTTGTTTATTCGATATAAATTTTAGTCCTAGACATAGCTTTAAAGATTCAATTCAATAAATCATTATTTTTATTGCCTTTCTTTTTGGTTTGTTTTTTTGTGGTGCAATAGGGGTTAAGTGACTTGCCCAGGGTCACATAGCTAGTAAATGCCAAGTATCTGAGGCTGGATTTGAACTCAGGTACTCCTGAATCCAGGGCCAGTGCTTTATCCACTGCATCATCTAGCTACCCTCATTAAATCATTATTAAATTGAATTGACTTAAATCTGCTGAATTTAATTTACTTAAGGATAATTTACCTAACCCTCAGTGGTAATGAAGGCAAAAGAAAATTGAGACTTGCCCAACTATTGCATAGTTAATAAAATGACAGAATTAGACTTAGAATTTGGTTTTCCTGACTCCTACTTTTGAGGTCTTGAATTAAATATTCTCAGAGTAACTTTGAAAGAAATTAAATGATTTCCCCCAAAATTTGGTATTTCTTTAAAGACAATAAAAATGGATACAACATTTTATTTGACTATGAATCCAATCAGTCTGTCATCAAACATTTGTTAAGGGATTGACATATGCCAGGCACTCTGATTAGAATTTCAGATATAGAGAAACAAACCTCTTCTTTCCCTCAATGAGCTTATATTTTGATGTGAAAGGCAACATGTAAATAACTAGTTATTTACTTAATAGATAAAGAGCATAGAGAAGATAATTTTATAGGCCCATCTGGGGCCTGGGCTGGGAAAGGGATGTGGAAGGTAGAAATGAGATAGCTGCTTAAGTTATACAGCACAATCTCCCTTTTACAAAACTACAGGAGTTTGTTGAGTAGTGAAGTGCCTGGGATTCACCAAAGTTTAAGGAAAATCACTTTGTCAATTTAGATGGATTGGAGTGGGAAGCGACTTGACATAGGAATCCCAATTAGAAGACTATTTCAGTAGTCCAAGGAAATGTTGATGAGGTACTAGGTTGGTGCCTGTGTGAGTAGAGAGAAGGGTGCTACAGAAGAGATGCTGTGAAGGTAGAAATGACAAGATTTAGCAAATAGATTAGCTACATGAATTATAAATGAAGAGTCAAAGATGCCACTAAGGTTACAACCTGGGTGAATAAGATGATGATAGTGCTTCCATGGTAATAGGAAAGTTGGAAAGCAAGTTGTTGGAGAAGTGTGTGTGTGTGGGGGGGGCAGAAATAAACTGGATTCAGTATCTTGAAGCAATATTAAAATTATTGCTTTTTTGATGGATGAAACCTTTGCAATTTTAAATAGATTTCAGTGAAACCTATTTATTGGTTACAGGCAAAATTCATTCAATAAAGTCTACAGTAAACAGATGTAGTCTGAATATAAAGAAGCAAAATCTTGAAATGAATTTTCTTTTTATGTTAAATTATATATGTTTTTAATTGAATTCAGGGTGTGGTGAGGAAATCTTTAAAAAAGTTAAATTTAAATATCTAATTCAATAATTTTAGGCAATCATCTTCTTAATAAAGATTGGTCAAAATGTGCCTCTAATATCCACTTTTGATCTGTTGAATTTAAAACAGCTCACCTAGCAATAACTTAATAATGAACATTGTCTATCTTCTAATCATGAAAATTAGATTTCATAGCTCTCAGGTGAAATTTCACATTGAATAAAATAAATATAGTCACAGCAGCACTGGCCTTAGAACACTTGGATAAAAAGTAAGAAATTATATTTCTAATCCATTTCCAAATTATGAGATCTTAGGCAACCACAGAATTTCTCTAGAATTGTGTATCATTATATGTGAAATAAAGAATTTTTAGGTCATCTTTGATACTCATTGATTATATATCTAAAATATGGATTTTTTTCTAATTGCTTATCTAATAATTTAAGCTGAAAATAATTTAAAAGTAATTATTTCTAAATATAAATTTATATTGTGGTATAAAAGCATTGCATTTCATATGCATCTATATTTGAATTATTATGGCTTACTGAATAAATTTATTCAAATTGATTAATCCATGTATAGGAGAACTCTCGTATATGAGTCAGAATACATTAAGGTTTTATAAATATTTGGAATAAGGATAATATTTTCCTTAGAAAATTTTAGAGGATTGAAATTCAGTATCTAGTGAAATACTATTCATATTTTTTTTTCAAAAAAAGACAATGGTTCAAATAATATTTTAGACTTTAAGGAGATAAGTTTTATTTTTCAAATGTTGGCAAAATGAACAAATTATTAATATGAGAAATTATAAAAATTAGAGAATTGACCTAATATTTTAAAATATTAAAATTCATTTATATTTTATTGATTTATATTTATCATAGATTTGTGGAAAATATATGATGGTAATAATTATAAAATCCTAAAATGTTATCCCTCAGTAACTTGTCTACTACAAATATGTTAAAATCATACAAAACCCCTTGAGAGAAGCAGAAGCAAAAATAACATAATCAACTGATCTTTTTTTACTTGTCAAAAGAAGCATAAAATAGCAAGACATATCACAACAAAGGTGTGCTACTGTCATGAAAGATATTGAACACAAAATCCACATTGAAGAAAAAAAAAAGATTCCCTCTACTGTAGGTGAAAAGGTTCTCTGAATATCCTTTTATAAAGATTGCATTGTGCTAATGAAATCAAGTCCTAGAACTCTGCAAAATTTCCAGTCACTTAAAAGAGTTTTGTCCAATCATTCACATATTACATGAAAGCTTAATTTTCAGTCTTTTATTGTTGGTCCTTAAAATTATTCTATCATTAGAGACATCTTGGACAGATATTACAGATCAGTGATAATTTGGGCCCAGGATTCAATAGGTCTGCTGTACTGCATTTGGTAAAATGTGCAAATCGTATGCAACAAATTAGAAATATACGATATGAACAAGAATATAAGATGGGTTCAACTAGATGATGTAAGATTTACTTGGAATCCTATGAACCAAAAATTAATTGAAATAATAAATTCACCCCAATTTTAGGTTTGAAAAGAAATCCACATAAGTCATCAACATGCCCATATGTTACTAAAAACCCCCAACGAGAACTAGATAAATTCCGTTTAAAATAGGTATAAAGGATATAAAATATTTGGGAGTGTATCAACCAAAATACATCTAAGATCTTTATGCATCTACCTATAAGATAGTCTTTGAGGAAATAAAGGCAGATTTAAATATTTTGAAAAAATATTCGCTCATTTGCAGGTTAAATTATTACAATAAGTGATGAAACTACTAAAAGTGATGAACTCATTCAATATCATGCCAGTTAAACTAACATAATAATTATATGTATAAATATATATATGTATAAATATATATATATATATATCATATGAAATATACGTGTAAACATGGAAAATCATAAGGGCAATATTTTTGAAAAGTGGCAAGGAAGAGGGTCTATCAGTATAAAATCTCAAGCAATCCAACAAAGGTAATTATTAAAATAATTTGATAACTTAAAATAGAGATCAAGGTAATAGGTTAAATACAAAACCTATAGAAGCAGGTAAACACTGTATCATAGTTTTAGATTAAACCCAAAGACTCCAGCTTATTGTATGAGTCCTCATTATTTTACACAATCTGTTTTAAAAGTCAGAAAGCATTTTGGCAGGAATCAGGTATAAACTAACATTCACACTGTGTGTGTGTGTGCGTGTGTGTGTGTGTGTGTGTGTGTGTGTGTGCGTGTGTGTGCATGTGCACGCACGCTTGTGTATATATGTCTTCCCATTGTAGGTTCTTGGTGTCACATAGGTTCGTCTAACTGGTTCATAGGAAGGTAAAAATAGATGTTTCTAGAAGAGTGGCATCCAATTCAAATGCAAACAGGGGCTGCTAAACTGTTCATAAGGATCTCTGTAGAGTCTATACTGACTTAGAAAGTCGCATTAATATTATTTATATTTGACTGTATTTTTATTTGTAAAATATTTCCCACTTACATTTTAATTTTACTGGGCACATAATCAGGAGTGTGGTAGGCCACATGTGTCCTACAGACTGCATGTTTTACATCTCTCTCTAGAGTATCATCCTACACTTTTATAAGGGAAATTTTGGTATCTGGCAAGAGGGTAAGCAGGGGGTTAGTACCAGAGTCTAGAAAAAAGTCAACAGCTTGAAAAGTCAAATGGGAAAGGAGTTAGAAAAACTCTCTGAAAAAAAATTTGCCTAAGAATTAGGATTCAATAAATAGAAGCTAGTGACTTTATGAGAAACCAAGAAAGAGTAAAGCAAATCTAATTAAATGAAACAATAGAAGGCAATATGAAATATCTCCTTGGAAAAACAGCACACCTGGAAAATAGATCTGGAGAGATAATTTTAAAATCATTGATCTGCCTGAAAACCTTGACTAAAATAACAGTCTGGACATCATCTTCCAAGAAGTTGTGAGGGAAAATTACCCTGATATTTTAGATGCAGAGGGTAAAATAGAAATTGAAAGAATCTACCTATCACATCCAGCAAGAGACCCCAAAATGAAAACTTCCAGGAATATTATATTCACATTACAGAGCTCTCAGGTCAAGGAGAAAACATTACAAGCAACTAGAAAAAAGGAATTCAAATACTGTGGAGGCAGAGTCAGGATAACACAGTGTAACGATTGGAATAACGCCACCTGCTGGATACTAACTGTAGAAGAGTTCTGCCCATGAAGCGAAGGTCTTTGAGGGCAAGACCAGGAGTCTTTTCTTTGGTATCAGGACGTGACGCGGACTAGTGGGAGGAGGAAGGAAGAGACCGGCGCTCAGTCTGGGGCTCTTTCCTGAGGACGCTGGCGGAGAAGGGAGCTAGAAATGTGCTCTCCCTTTAATAGATAGGAATCTAGACCTTTCTCTCTCTCTTTACCAAATTCTTATTCTCCTTAATAAATGCTTAAAGTCTAACTCTTGCTAAAGCTTATAATTTATTGGCGACCACTCATTAGATATTTTAGACAGACTAGCTAGAATTTTAGCCCTTAACAGATGGCTGACCACGAAGAGGAAAGCTGAACCTCACTTCTGATCTTCCGGTTGGGTAAGAAATTTTCCCTACCCTAACCCTTTAAATCTTAAGTACTGCTGAATTGCCTGGTGTTTTCCCTTTAAATTTTTTCAAATGGACCTTTTAAACTCCCTAATTATCCTATTTTTGATTTTAGTCTGTTTAACCAGACAAATGGGAGATAAGATCATGTTAATGCTTTGTTTTTGTGGATTTTCTATTTTTCTTTTTAGTTTTGTTAGAAGAGCCAGCAACTTACTCACACAAGGAAATATCTCTCCCTCTCCCAACCATGCTTTTTCAGAGAAACCTGAAGAGATTCCTGCAGCTTTTCCCAGTTCTAACACTAATTGTTGCTCTAATTTTGCATGCCTGGAGGCAATGACCCACCCTCTAGAAGCTTTTAATCCCCTAGCACCTGGAGGAAAAGTGGGGGAAGAGGAATCCAGGCCTGAGTTCAAAATCAAGTCTGATTCAAATTGCTCTGGTCCCTCCCCTCCTCTCCAGACCCCACCCTCTACTCCTCCCATGGCCAAGCCCATTGCTCCCCCTGCCTGGGAAGTCCAGAGATCTAATGCTCATGCGCAACTTTCTCTAACTACATTTGCAGCTTCAGGCTCAGCCCTTCCCCGGCCTGGCTGTGCTTTTGAGACAATCTTAGAAAGCTCTTTAAATTCCAGATATGCTCGTTTTGTTCATAATTTTGCTAACCTGCTTTTGTCTTTCATTAGTAATCTTATAAAGCATTTGTATGGTGAAAAGACTGACAGACAATATAGAGGGGTTAAAGAAGAAAAACTTAAGCTGAATAAGAATGACAATCATCAACATAGTTCAAGACTCTGCTTTTGCCATGGAAGGGTATATATTTTACAGAAATGTAGAAGTAAGCAGCAAGGTATTGATATGAGTATTGGGGATTTTAGATATCGGAATCAAAAGTGTTCTAAATTCACTCAGATTATTAATAGTATCAGTTCAGAGGTTACATAGGATTTCTATACTATTACATATACATTTTGAAATTAATGGTATGGGTTTATTTTCATAGAGATTTTAATGCTTTTGAGATTGTGTCTTATACTTAGTTTGTAAAACAAGGAGAATATTTGTAAAAGCTTTTTATAGTCATGTGATCAAGTTTATATTTTATAATACTCTTATTGATATTAAATTCATGCTCATTTAGATTTCCTTAGTTTGAATTTCACTGTTTTTTATTGTTCCATGTGTATTTTCTTCTATTCATTTATCTAATTTAAAAAAAATTGAGAGATGGTATTGATTTCATAATACAATGTTAATTCTAGGAGTATTGTGCTCCCATATTCTGAGTTGTTTGTTTTTGTTATTTTTTCTCAACTGATTATTTGATCAAACTCTTTAAAGCATTTCCTTGGCAAATTGGTTGCCATGGCAAGTGTAAATTGATTCTAGAAGTATTATTTTTGATAAGCATATTCCCAAAAAAAAAAGAGGGGAACATTTGTAAAAGTTTTCTTTTTTCAAAAAAAAGTTCTTTGAGATTCTGTTGTGCTTTAACTTGTATTTAAGTATGTTCTGATTTTTCACAAAAGTAATTGTATACTAAGTAAAAAAAGGGTATTTTTTGAAATTGTTGCATAATTATATATTATATTTTGAGTCAAGATGTATTCACATTTTTTGCAATCATTTTTTATCCTCAATTTTAAATCCATATGAGACTTGGATTATGGGAACTTATCATTTAAGACATTAATTGCCTTTATTCTGAGTTATCAGATGCCAGTTGGCCAAGATGCCATCCAATCACAAGAGGAATACATGCAAGAGCAGACACTGAACTGTCACATGAGGGGAGACATGCATGAAGTCAAGGTATGGCCGAGGGAACGGCTTTTGACAAATGTTGAGGTTGGATTCTCTTGGTTTAATATTTTATTTTATTTTTCCCCACAATATTGTACAGATGGCTGGAAGTATTCATCCCACCAATCTCGCTCCTACACCTGGCTTCTATGCTCCCTCCTATATGCCTGATGCCATGGACATCTCAATCCTATGCATCTGATTAAGTCTGACTCAGTTTCCTCTGTGAAATTTAAAATTGGATATTAGATCATAAATCTCCCCTACTTAACTTTTCCCTTAATTTATCTCCCAGACTAGTAAATGGAAGAAGCTTCTGGTTTTCTAGATAGAGCCTTTATTGTATATAAGGTGTTGTTGATTAGAAGGATAGGAAAGTAGAAAAACAGTAGAAATCGTCTTAAATCTAGGCTTAGTCTATATTTCTTATAAAAACTCACCAAACCAAAAAAGGCCACCTTTGGAGTGAGGGAGACCGTCTGTGCTGCGCCGCCAGGAGTCCCGCCAAGCAGGCAAAAAGGCCTACTCTGCTTCTCTCCACCCCGGAAGTCAAAAAACCCGGCAGGCAGTCTGACATGCGCAGCAGGCGGACTGTACCCGGCAGGCAGTCTGACATGCGCAGCAGGCGGACTGTACCCGGCAGGCAGTCTGACATGCGCAGCAGGCGGACTGTTCATCTCCTCCCCAAAAGGGTGGTCCTTGAAAAACTGGCGTCTTTCAGTTATCCTAACCGACTGTTAAAAACTTTCATATTTTACCACATTTCCCCCCTTTGCTTCCTCAAGAAACGGAATGTTTCCTTGATGGAACAGTAAAAAGAATATAATAACTTTTGCTGACTAATAATATGCGAACAACAATACAGAAAAGGAAGAGAGGAAAGTTTTGTCCAGAGGGGCGATTTTTTTTTTTTTTCCTCATGAACCGACGCTTTGACATTAGTCTTGCAAAGGGAGAGCCTCTGCAGAGAGTACATGTTACAGATAGTATATAACAGAAAGGAGATAGTAAAAGCTAATAAAGCAAAACAGTTCATATAAAGTCTCTGAGTTCTCTTGTCTTCTTGAAGTGGTAAGATGTCATCAGGAGGAAACTGGATTCTGGTCTGGAAAACTGGATTCTGGACTCTGGTCTGGATTCTGGACTCTGGACTCTGGTCTGGAAAGCTGGATTTCTTCTTTAACTGTTTGAATTGCTGTATTTTTTTTTTACTAAACCTTAGCATAGCATTTTGCAATCAGTAACACTTTTTACCACCATGTGTCTGGATCAAAGTCAAATTTAGTATGTGTTCATGACACCTGAAAATGTTATGGAAAGGTTATCATACCATATCTCATGGTTCCGAGACAGCCAGTGATTGTGCTAGGCCACAGGTGAATTCAACTGAGTGAGATAAAAAGATAAGTAAGTTCAGTTAAATTAGGTTAAATTAGGAGGGAGAGAGGATGAATACTAGACTGTGCCTAGTAATTGTGCTCTACATAGTCACCATCATAAGCAAACCATGGACTTATGTATACCTGTCTCTCCTTTTGTTGCACATATATTCTCTCCAGGGCCTGCATCAGAGTTCACAGCAAGTTAGTCTCTGAAATGATAAGTTTCCATATTTCTGAAATCTCATTAATTTCACCAAAGACAATATGATGGTAAAAATGTGTGCTATGCTGCATAACTGAGAATATATTAGTGATATATACAATAATTCCAAACCATACCCAGAGTATAATGACATATAAATAATAAATGAATGTAAATAGCTGATTATATTAGACATTGTTACATAATCTTCTTTTAGACATTATTACATAATCTTCTTTTAGCAAGTAGACCACATCATCTTATACATGAATTCTCTAGTATAACAGTAGCAGATACTTAAAGCGGTGATTAATTCATCAAAAAGAAATAAGACTTCAATTAGCAAGATTCAATATTCAATAGCATATACTTAAAATGCCTTTGAAAAGTCACTTAGTTTACAAAATCGGGTTTTTAAAGAAAAGCAAAAGAAACAAAAGTAAAAAAAAAAAACAAAGCAAAACCAAAAACCAAAAATAAAAGGCAAAAGATTCGCTAAGCACCCTTTTGTGCTCTTAAAGAATTTAAAGGTGTGGTGAATTCCAGGTCTTTTCAGTGCCTTTCAAAAGTCAAAACAAAACAAAAAGCAAAAAGGATTAAAAAAAAAATAGGTATAGGGTAGGGAAAAGGGTGGGAGAAATTGAGGTGGGCCAGAAAACTAGGCCATGTGCTTCAGTGCTTTTGCCTGTGGAAGGAAATGCTTGTTAAATTTTAAGGTATTTAAGCTGCTAGAGTTTGGGGTATGCCACATTGTTTTAACTGGTTCCCCAATTCTCTGCATGCCAAAGTGGCAGGGGTTTCTGAATTGTCATTGATCTTTCTAATGCTGTCATAATGTTCTTTATGGTAGAAAATGTGGAGTTCTCTAGCATCAGTTTTGTCTGTGCCACTGATTCTCAATAAAGGCTGATTTAATTGATGAACCACAACATTCAGCTGATGCTGCTTAGCAAATGCTACAATTGTATCATTTCCTCCCCACTTTCCAAATTTCTTTAATTCATCAACATATTCTTCAAAAGGGGAGTCATTTACTATAAAAGACTCAAACTCTTGTCTATGGTTAATCATATAAGAAGCAGCTCCTTGTCTGTGTCTGAGATGATTTCTACAGTGACCTTCTAGCTGGTCTGCTAAAGCCCTAAAAAGGCAATTTCCGTCTCCTGATACTTTACGAAGACTGAGTCCCAAAGCATTTAACTGATCAGTGGGATTCTTAAATGGGAACTGCCTGTTTCCTCTCAACTTTCTTTGCTCTTTAACAGTTGCTATCGTTAGGGTTTTTACCTCTTTAGCGTCTACCTCAGGTCTATCTGAAATCTCTTCACCTATGAATGGTGCAGGCTTTATATGAGAGCAATGAATCCATGAGTCTTTTTCACCAATTTTAATGGCAGTAGGAGTTGTCAATAATACCTGAAAAGGTCCTTCCCAGGCAGGTTGAGTTCCACTGGTTCTCTGAAAATTCTTTACATATATTTTATCTCCTGGGTTGAAGTTATGCAATGAAAAGTCTAATGGTCCTGCCTGGACCACAGCTCCTGCCTCATGGAGTTCACGTAGCCTGGTTTGTAATTCCTGTATATAGGAAGCAACAGAAGTATCACCTCCCACCAGTGATGTATAAACTGGGGAAAAAGTTTTAGCTTGGATAGGAGGGTGACCAAAAAGCATTTCATAAGGAGATATATGAAGTTCTCCTCTTGGTCTACTTCGTAGATAGAATAATGCCAATGGTAGAA
The DNA here is from genome assembly GCF_019393635.1 of Dromiciops gliroides. Taxonomy (NCBI): domain Eukaryota; kingdom Metazoa; phylum Chordata; class Mammalia; order Microbiotheria; family Microbiotheriidae; genus Dromiciops; species Dromiciops gliroides. The sequence goes on along the minus strand of NC_057863.1, from coordinate 199,267,462 downwards.
CATCAGGCCATTTCAAATGGGTTTCAGTACATAATTTGCCAATCATACTCTTAAGCTCTTTATTCATACGTTCAACTTGGCCTGAACTTTGTGGATGGTAGGGCGTGTGGAATTTTGGAGTCACTCCCAAGAAAGAGTAGATTTGGGATAAAATCGAATCAGTGAAATGTGTGCCTTTGTCAGAATCAATGCGGGCTGGTGGGCCAAAACGAGGTACTATCTCTTTAAGGAGAATTTTGGCAACAAAGGCAGCTGTGGCTCGGGGGCTGGGAAAGGCCTCCACCCACCGAGTGAGCTGATCAACTATAACAAGGCAAAATTTATAATGTCCTGCTTTTGGCATAGTAATATAATCAATTTGTAAGTGCTCAAAAGGTGTATATGCTAGAGGACGCCCTCCATAAGCTTTGGCCTTAAAAGCATACTGATTATAAGACTGACATGTGGAGCAGCCCGAGCAGATTCGAGATGCTGTATTAGTCACACCTGGTGCTATCCAGGTTCTCTTAATAGAGTCTACAATGCCTTGTGTACCAAAATGGCCTTTTCTGTGAACAGAGAGGCATACCTGGTGGTAGAATTTCCAGGGAAGAAATGGCTTACCTTCCGGAGACACCCAGATGCCATTGATCTGTTTCGCCTTAAATTTCTTTTTCCACTTTTCTACTTCAGAATCGTCATAGGTTAGGTTGGAAGGAATATCCTCAGAAGGTGAAAGGTTAAATACATGTTCAGGAGCTTCTAATGCAGCAAGCTTGGCTGCAGAATCGGCTCGTGCATTTCCCTTTGAAACAGGATCACTATTCCCTGTGTGGGCAGGGCAATGTACAACAGCTAGGGAAGAAGGCAGTTTCAGGGCATCTAAGAGGTCCTTGATAAGGTCCCCATTGGCAATAGCCTTGCCCGAGGATGTTAGAAAGCCTCGTTGACGCCAAATCATACCAATAAAGTGGCATATGCCAAAGCCATATTTCGAGTCAGTAAAAATGGTGGCACTCTTATCTTTAGCTATATTACAGGCCTGTGTAAGAGCCACAAGTTCAGCAGCCTGTGCACTAAAATGGGAAGGCAGAGAAGCTGCCCAGAGGGTGTCATAATCAGAAACTACAGCAGCTCCAGTAAAACGGGTTCCCTCTCTCATAAATGAGGAACCATCTGTATAGAGGACAAGATCAGGATTTTCTAAAGGTGTATCAAAAAGATCATCACGGGGTTTTTCAGCCATATCAACTAAAGAAGCACAGTCATGCAACGGTTCCCCCGAGAATGGTAAATTAGGGAGTAGTGTTGCTGGATTAAGAACTGTGCAGCGTTTTAAAGTGATATTCTCATTACCTAACAGGGTTATTTCATACTTAGCCAGCCTTTGATCTGAAAAGGCTTGTGTCCTGTGACGTAGTAAGAGAGCCTCCACTTCATGAGGGCATTGCACAGTTAGAGGGTTACCTAGGACCAAATCAGAGGCTTTTTCTACCAAAAGCGCTGTGGCCGCCACTGCTCTAAGGCAAGGTGGCACTCCAGCCGCTACAGGGTCCAGCTGAATTGAATAGTAGGCTATAGGACGCTGGTTAGGCCCCAGTGACTGAGTCAGGACTCCAGAAGCCACCCCCCTTTGTTCATGCACAAAGAGAGTGAAAGGCTTACTATAATCTGGCAGTCCTAGGGCAGGTGCTGATAACAAGGCCCGTTTTAATTCTTTTATGGCTGAGAGATGCTGGGGATCCAACTGTAAACTGTCTGGAACAGAACTTTTTGTAAGAGCTATGAGGGGTTTAGTAATTTCACCAAAAGAGGGTATCCATTGTCTACAGTACCCGGCTGCTCCTAGAATGGCTCTCAACTGCCTCTTAGTAGTGGGGGCAGAGAGTTGTTGAATGGCCTGGACTCTCTTAGAAGAGACAGAGCGAGTTCCAGCAGCCAAAATAAATCCTAAATATTCTACCTGGGGCAAACACCATTGTACCTTTGTCTTGGAAACCTTGTGTCCTCTCTTGTGCAGCTCCAGCAGTAAGTGACGGCTATCTTCCTGACAAATTTCAGCATTAGGAGAGGCCAAAAGTAAGTCATCAACATATTGTACTAGTGTGGAGGCTTTAAAGGTAATAGAGGCCAGATCCTGCTGTAAAATTTGGGAAAATAATGTGGGACTGTCTACAAATCCCTGTGGGAGTCTAGTCCAGGTCCACTGTCTATTTTTCCAGGTAAAAGCAAATAAATATTGGAAGTCCTCATGTACTGGTATGGAGAAAAAGGCAGAGCAAAGGTCTACCACTGTGAAACATGTAGATTCATAGGGAATTGAGGAAATTATCATAGCCGATTTGCGACTATAGAATGTCTAGGAATAACATAATTATTAATCGCTCTAAGATCTTGCACAAAGCGATAAACAGGTTTACCATCTGGCCCAGGCTTGGGTTTTTTAACTGGCAAAATGGGAGTATTGCATGGAGAGTGATGACATGGAATAATAATACCCTGGCTTTTCAAAGCCTCAATTATAGGGGTGATCCCTTCTATTGCTTCCCTAGACAATGGATACTGTGGAATGGAGGGGGGTGGTCCCCCCTTAACTTTAAAGGTAACAGGCATGGCAGACTTAAGGAGCCCCACCTCATTAGGGGATGAGGCCCATAAAGACTCAGGAATGTCAGAGGGGATTTTGGATACCTCCCCTGCTGTTCCTTGAGCTTCTGTAAGTAAAATTGGTAATAAATGAACAGTATCCTCTGGCAATTGTAAGGAGACAGCCCCATCTGGAGCACAAGATATGGTTGCTCTAAGCTTGCAAAGGAGATCACAACCTAATAAATTTACAGGGGCATCAGGCATGAGTAAAAATGAATGTTCTACTGTTAAGGGCCCCATAGATACCATGCGAGGATTCAATTTTGCCACTCTCTGGCTCTTTCCTGAGACTCCCACTACATTCAAATATCCTACAGGTCTACACCCAGCATCTGGTTTGCTTACTAATACTGATTTAGAGGCTCCTGTGTCTAGCAGACAATCATAATAAGTCTCCCCCACTTTTAAGGTGACATGTGGTTCATTACTCTGGGGAGGTGAATGGACTGGCACAAGTGCATTCAAAAAATCCGGATCTGGGAATATATGGCTTTCATTATCTATGTTCCATTCCTCCCCAAGACACCGTCATTCCTGTGTCCTCTTCTGAGGGGGACCTTGGTTACCATTATTCTGGTACTGCCTTTCTGTATTCCTCCGAAAAGATCTATTTCTATTTTGATTTCGCCTGTAATTAGAATTAGAATTTCTTCTCCAAGTCCTACATTCTCTCAATTCATGCCCCTCCTTACGACAGTAACAACACACCTTAGTGTCCTTGCTCCGGTGTTCACATGGCTGACTAGGAATCGCTGGTGCCAGAATGCTCTGTTTAGGGTGATCTGGATCTTCCTCACGTGAGTCAAAGACATAATTTGCAAGTTCCTTAATTCTATCTACTGTGAGATTTCTCCAGTCTGGACATTGTTTCAGAAAGTATCTGCATATTTCTGGCAGTGAATTATAAACAAATGTGTTGAGAACGATATAGGAATCTCTTAAATCTACTGGATCCAATCTGGTGTACTGTCTAGCGGCCTCACAAAGTCTATCATAAAATCTGTTTGGTCTTTCATTAGCCTCCTGAGGTAGGCTTAAAAATTTCTGCCAGTTTTCCGGTTTTCTAGAGCAAGATTCCATTCCCTTCAGAAGTGTTTCTCTAGCATCTTTTAATCTTTGGAAATCCCTATCATCATTATAATTCCACTCTGGATCCTTTAGAGGCCATTCCACATTGGCCTTACCTTTCGCAACAAGGGCATTTCCTGCTGAGATAATATCTGTAATCTCAGTTGGGGACAGTAAAGTTTCCAAAAGGCAAGTAACATCAGCCCAACTGGGTTGATATGCATTAAATATAGTCCTTAACTGTGAAATTACAGTGTTTGGATTTTTTCTCAAAACTAGGGATGAAAGATTTCCATGCGCTCAAGTCACTTGGTCTAAAGGGGCTATATTTTCTGACTTGAATTGGCACTCCCTTTTTACTATGTTCTATAGCTTCCTGCAGAGGGAGTAGTTTCTGTTGATCTGATTCCTAAACTTGGATCATCTCTAGTAGAAACAGCCATTTTGAGGTCTCTCTCCATATGTGAGAATTTCATTTCGAGGTCTCTCTCCATATGTGAGAATTTCATTTTGAGGTCTCTCTCCATATGTGAGTATTTCATTTTGAGGACTCTCTCCATATGTGAGAATTTCCCCCATATCATAACAATGATAATAACAAAAACAAAACAAGACAAAAAAAACCCCAAAAAAATAAAATCCTTAGTCGTATGAACTATGGATGTGGTATTAAAAGGTATTTCAATTGCAGGCATAAAATTTCTACTTATATTAAACGTATTTTCCCAAAGATTCTCACTTATACTATTATACAAAAAACTTTTTGCTGCCTGAATGAGGAAAAAACCAATAATGTTTTGAAGGACCATTGAGTAAACTATTCCTCTAAGTCGGGACGTTATGCTGTCCCAATACATTCCGATGAGAAAAATCAAAGGGATAGTAGAATATTCGAGCATCTTGCCCTTTAAACTGGGCTGGCTTTTCTGTTTAAAGCAAGACTTTTAGAGGCTTAAAGTCTTTAAGGGAGATTAGACAAAGGGAAAGTCCGTGGGGGGGGGTATTCGGAAAATCCACCGAATTAGCCGGCTTATGGCCAAACTAGGGAGGGTGGGAGGGTCCTTAAGGTCCCTTCGGGGTCGCCAAACTGTGAAATTTAAAATTGGATATTAGATCATAAATCTCCCCTACTTAACTTTTCCCTTAATTTATCTCCCAGACTAGTAAATGGAAGAAGCTTCTGGTTTTCTAGATAGAGCCTTTATTGTATATAAGGTGTTGTTGATTAGAAGGATAGGAAAGTAGAAATACAGTAGAAATCGTCTTAAATCTAGGCTTAGTCTATATTTCTTATAAAAACTCACCAAACCAAAAAAGGCCACCTTTGGAGTGAGGGAGACCGTCTGTGCTGCGCCGCCAGGAGTCCCGCCAAGCAGGCAAAAAGGCCTACTCTGCTTCTCTCCACCCCGGAAGTCAAAAAACCCGGCAGGCAGTCTGACATGCGCAGCAGGCGGACTGTACCCGGCAGGCAGTCTGACATGCGCAGCAGGCGGACTGTACCCGGCAGGCAGTCTGACATGCGCAGCAGGCGGACTGTACCCGGCAGGCAGTCTGACATGCGCAGCAGGCGGACTGTACCCGGCAGGCAGTCTGACATGCGCAGCAGGCGGACTGTACCCGGCAGGCAGTCTGACATGCGCAGCAGGCGGACTGTTCATCTCCTCCCCAAAAGGGTGGTCCTTGAAAAACTGGCGTCTTTCAGTTATCCTAACCGACTGTTAAAAACTTTCATATTTTACCACACCTCCAATATGTTCGGTGGCATGGACATATATTCCATCCACCTATTTTAGACCTGGCATACTGCATGGGCAGTATATATTGCTCAAGTGTGGGAATGCTCATATCCCATCATTTCTCTGTTCTTTTATGGTAACCCCCATAATTATCTCAGGTGTCATGATAAATACAGTGTTGAATTTGGCCTTGACACCTGTTACCAATTATATTAGATTTTCTAATTTCTCATAATGGCATGAGGATAATTAGGCAGATGATGCAAAAAGTGATGAAACAAAGATAAAAATTATTTTTAAAAATTAATATCGCAGCAATTGTCTTCTCAATTACTCTCCATGAGGGGGGACTATAATAATAATATAATTTTAAAGAATGGTTCAACTTTTGTTTTATTGTATGTTTCACGTGTTAACAACTAAGATTCTGTATTCCCTTAGACATGTTTTTGAGAACTTTCATTGTTTGATTTGATTATTGACAAAGCTATTTTAAAGTTGTGTTAAGCTCAATTTTGTAGGAAATTTTCCTGGCTGATTACCAGCATCCACACATCAACCCCTAAAAAGACTTCCATTCCACGACTACACCTAGAGGACATCTGAGAAAAGACTTTTAGAGACTTTAAATGAACAGTTTTGTTTTGTTTTTTCTCTTTCTTTTTCTGTTATAATATACACCATCTGTAATATGTATTCTCTGCAGAGGCCCTCCCTTTGCAAGACTAATGTCAAAGCGTCGGTTCATGAGGACAAAAAAAAAATCGCCCCTCTGGACAAAACTTTCCTCTCTTCCTTTTCTATATTGTTGTTCACATATTATTAGTTAGCAATAGTTATTATATTGTTTTTACTGTTCCGTCAAGGAAACATTTTGTTTCTTGAGGAACAACAGGGGGGACTGTAACGATTGGAATAACGCCACCTGCTGGATACTAACTGTAGAAGAGTTCTGCCCATGAAGCGAAGGTCTTTGAGGGCAAGACCAGGAGTCTTTTCTTTGGTATCAGGACGTGACGCGGACTAGTGGGAGGAGGAAGGAAGAGACCGGCGCTCAGTCTGGGGCTCTTTCCTGAGGACGCTGGCGGAGAAGGGAGCTAGAAATGTGCTCTCCCTTTAATAGATAGGAATCTAGACCTTTCTCTCTCTCTTTACCAAATTCTTATTCTCCTTAATAAATGCTTAAAGTCTAACTCTTGCTAAAGCTTAGAGAGAGAGAGAGGGAGGGAGAGAGAGGGAGAGGGAGATAGGAAAGTAAATGAAGATAATAAACAAAGGATAGATACCAGAAATATACTATCATTCTACAAGAAGTGTTGCAATTAGTTAAACCTACTGGGAAAAACTAAGAGCAACAAAAAGTATAGTGGATTTTTTCCACTTATAATTGGAAGAAGGATAGAGACTTCTGGGGCAGAGCCAAGATGGCAGAGTAAAGGCAGTGAGCACCTGAACTCATGACATGATCACTCCAAAATACATCCAAATAATGCCAAAGGAAAATACCCGGAGCAGCAAAACTCACAGAAGAATGTCCTGAAGTCATCTTCTAACCAAGAACGGCTTGGAAGGTCAGAAGGAGGGAGTTGCTGTGCTGATACAGGAGTTGAGCCCAACCTCGCAGTCACTCTGACACAGATCCAGTCCCAGGAAGGCCTCACCAGAGAAGCAGACCCCCAGAGCCTCTGAATCAGCTGAAGTGCCAGTGTCCTCTGGAACTAAGCTCCCAGTCTGGTGATTGGGCTGAGCCCTGGGCAGGGAAGAGACTACAGGTGTCTATGATGGTGGTAAGGCAGAACTTGGATTTTACACCTCTGCTGAGAACCAGGAGGTAGGCTCAAGTAGCAGTGGACCAGGTGCGGGAGGGGCACAGGCTCGTTGGAGCTAACAACCACAACACACAAAGCTGGTTGATTAGCAAGTTGCTCTGGGGTCATCTAGGACCAGGAAACAGGCTGGGTGAGGGAAGAACCTGATTCTCCTTAAATCATACCACCTGGGACTTCTTAAGCTTGGGATACTGCAGCCTGAAAACAGTGCTCCACTTTAAGGAGCTAAAAGTCAACTAAAAGAAAGGCAAGATGAGCAGACAGAGAAAGGTGAGGACCATAGAAAGTTTCTTCAGTAACAAGGAAGACCAAGGGGCACCCTCAGAGGAAGATGTCAACATCAGGGCCTCTATATCTAAAGCTTCCAAGAAAAGTATGAATTGGTCTCAGGCCATAGAGGTGCTCAAAAAGGACTTTGAAGATAAAGTTAGAGAGGTAGAGGAAAACATGGAAAGAGAAATGAGCGTGATGCAGGAAAGACATGAGAAAAAAGTCAACAGCTTGAAAAGTCAAATGGAAAAGGAGGTACAAAAGCTCTCTGATGAAAATAATTGCCTAAGAATTAGGATTGAACAAATGGAAGCCAGTGACTTTATGAGAAACCAAGACACAATAAAGCAAATCCAAAGGAATAAAAAAATAGAGGGCAATGTGAAATATCTTCTGGGAAAAACTGCTGCCCTGGAAAATAGGTCCAGGAGAGATCATTTCAAAATTATTGGTCTACCTGAAAACCATGATCAAGGAAAGAGCTTAGACACCATCTTCCAAGATATTCTCAGGGAAAATTGCCCTGAAATTCTAGAAGAAGAAGCTAAAATACAAATTGAAAGAATCCACCGATCATCTCCAGAAAGAGATCCCAAAAAGAAAACTTCTAGGAATATTATAGCCAAATTCCAGAGCTCTCAGGTCAAGGAGAAAATATTGCAAGCTGCCAAAAAGTAAGAATTCAAGTACTGTGGAGCCCCAGTCAGGATAGCACAAGATCTAGCAGCTTCTACATTAAAGGACCGGAGGGCATGAAATATGATATTCTAAAGGGGAAAAGAAATGGGATTACAACCAAGAATCACCTACCCAGCAAAATTCAGCATTATCTTTCAGTGGAAAAGATGGGACTTTAATGAAAAAGAAGACTTTTAGATATTTGTGATGAAAAGACCTGAACTGAATGGAAAATTTGACTTTCAAATACAAGACCCTAGAGAACCATAAAAAATTAGAGTTGGGGGACATACCTGGGGTTGAACAGTGGGCGACTGTCTTGTGTCTGAGGCCAGGTTTTGGCTGGGATCCCCCTGGATCCAGGGGTGATGATTCATCCACTGTGTGGCTTAGCTAGATGATAACATCTTTAGGGTTAAATTGAGGGGTGAAGGGAACTCACTGGGGGAGGGGGAAGGGCAGAAGTCAAATCCTACATGAAAGTAACAGGAAAAGGTGTATAGAATGGGGGAAGAGATGGGAGAGGAGCAGGGCAGTAAATGAATTTTACACTCATCAGAAAAGGCTCAAAGACCTTAAACTCATCAGAACTGCCTCAAGGAGGGACTAACAGACACACCCAAATGGGTGGAGTTATCTATTTAATTTGGGCAGTAAAAGAGCCTAACACTCATCAAAATTGGCTCAAAGACCTCAATCTCATTAAAATTGGCTCGAGGAGGGAATAATGTACACACTCAATTGGGTAGAGTAATCTCCCTAAACCAGCAGGAAAATAGGAGGGGAAAGGAATAAAGAGAGAAGGGCAAAAGAAGGAAGGGCAGAGTGGGGGAGGGGTTAGACAGAATCAAATCCCTTTTGAAGAGTGATAGGATGAAAGAAGATGGATAATGGAATAAATATCATGGGGAAGGGAATAGGATGGAAGGGAAACAGTTAACAATAGTAATCATGAAAAAAGAGAAAAGGGATAAAAATTGTACAAAAAATATTTATAGCAACTCTTAGTGTAGGCTAAGAATTGAGAATCAAGGCAATGTCCATCAATTGAGGAATAATGGAAAAAACTGTTATATTATTGTAGTGGAATGGTCTTGTGCTACAGGAAATGACAAACATGAAGATCCCTGAAAAAACCTTGAAAGATTAATGAACATTGATATATAGTGAAGTGACCAGAGCTGAGAGGACATTGTGCGTAGTGACAGCAGTATTGTTCAATGAGCAATTGTGAATGACTTAACTACTCTCAGCAGTGCAATGATCCAAGACAATCCCAAGGACCCAATGAGGAAGCTTACTATGCACCCCTATAGAAAGAACTGATAAAAAGAACATTTGTGGATTGTACATATAAAACCTAATTGCAATCTTGTGGAGGGGGAGGAAAGGGAGGGAGGGAGGGAGAAAAATTTGGAACTCTAAATCTTATGAAAATGAATGTTGAAAACTACCCTTACATGTAAATGTAAATAAAATAAATGTTTGTTGCTAAAAATATATATATATAGAAAGTGGGAAAACGGGGATAGAAATTCTTGCTGGAGTGGATGGGATAATAATAACTAACAGCAGAGACAATTTATTTTCAATTTTTATTTACTTTACTATTTCTCTAAATAAATAACTTTTGTCCTAGAAAAATCCTAACAGATATAATTAAGAGATTGTTGCTTAATACCCACATTAAGTAAGGAAATGGAAAGGGAGCATGTAGTTATTCTTAATGACAGATAGAGAGGCAGATATAGGCACAGAGATAGGCACAGAAACAGCAAGACAGATAAAAGTAGAGAAAGAGACAAGGACAGAGACACAGAAGAGAAAGCCCAAGAAAGTCCTGGATTAAAATGGGACATGGATAAAGATCCATTATAAATTATCAAGAAGAAGCCTTTAGACATGTGGAAGAACCAGGAGAAAGTCGTATAATAAAAATCTAGAATAGAGGAATTCAGAAAGATGGGTTGGAGTGGTCAAGAATATTAGTTGTAACAAATAGATTTAAAAAAAAAAAAGACAAAGGCTGAGAAAGGCCATTGGATTTGGCATTTCAAAATGATTCTTTATCTGGAGAATTCCCAATAGGAGATTAGAAAACAAAGGGGAGAAGAAGTACCAGGAGTTGAAGAAATAGAGTCAAAATGTATATTTCTTCCCCAACCCCCATTTATTTATTGACTGTAAGACAAGTCCTAAATTCGAATACCCTCTTCTTTTGTTAAGCAAGTTTTTTTGGGGGTGGGGGGGTTGTATGTTTTGTTTCTATTTCTATTCTATATCTAGAAGAGATTTGACAAAATGATCGAACTATTTGGTGTTACCAGTTGCAAATTATGACTTTGAATTGGAGAAATATATGCACTATTGTATTAGATTGTTCTTTGATGTGAAATATGTGGCTCTGAAATCTTAGGATATTCATTGGCAATTAGAAAACATACAATGGAAATACTGGCAACAATGAAGGCTTTTACAAAAGCTAACTATTCTCCACTTTTATACCATATCTGGGTTGAGACTCATTAGTGACTTTCACATACTCTAAAATTAACAAGTACTGAATTTGTCAGAGTGGAAGTAAAGTTGATGAATCTCTCCAAGAATTTCATCAGCACTAGAAATATTATCTACAAGACTTATAATGTCAGAAATTAGTTCCTAATAGTTATTTTATGAAGTCCATCTTACTAAGATTGAATCTGTATGATTGGTGTGTGTGTTTATTTTTTATTTTAGTCTGCTTAGATTTTCTTAGAAACATGAATTTAAGTGGTACAATTTTTATAGGCATTACACTGATAATTCTCTCTTGCATCTTTATTAATCTATAATGACTGCCAAATGTAAGGTTTAAGTGAGGACAGAGGGTAGAGTTATGCATAAAATGAACTATTTTGCTATAGATGCTAGCAATATTAAATAAAGAGAATAGAAAAAATGAAGATGAAAGTTATTCACTACAAAGATTTTTGCCCCCATTTCCTCACCCCCCAAAACCTGTAAATACATATGTACAAATGAGCAATGCAAAATCATCTCACTAACCCTTGTCCTCCACAAATATTTTTCATACTCTATTTCAGGCAATTATTTCTAAGGGATTTTTTAAAAAATCAGATTCCCCAGAAGTCATTCACTTCTTGGGAAGATATCAACAACTGCCAGGGTATTTAATCAAATACCAGATATTTTAGTTTCTAGTCTCTTCTTGGTTGCCTTTGTAGGGAGGGCAGTTATATCATCCCTTGTGCTTTCCATTTCTTGTTGTAATCTCTTTGGGATAACTAAGAAAGTGATCTGAGTTATATGATTGGTAAAAATATTTGTTGGCAAAATTTTTGGTATGGTGGTGCATATCTATAATCCCTACTACCAGCTAGACTGAGATTAGTGGAAAATTAAATGATCAGACCTTCCTTAGGGCTAAAAATGATTATGCATCCATAATAGTTCTGGTGTGGAACTCAAAGATCACTACAGAGAGTGTAGCCATGAAATTAAAAGAGGTTTGATCCTTTCAAGGAAAGCTAGGGCAAATCTGGGCAGCATATTAAAAGCAGAGATATCACCCTGCTGACAGACATTTGTAGAATATTTGCCAGTTTTAATGAAAGACTGTGAGAGTTATAGTATAAAGAAATATGAGTGCTACAGAAATGATGATTTCAAATTGTAGTGCTAGAGAAGATTTTGAGAGTCCCTTGGACATCAAGGTGATCAAATAAAGCAACATTTAAATAAATTAAATGAGACTATTCATTGGAATGTTAGACACTGAAACTGAATCTTATGTATTTTTGTCATATAATGAGAAGATAGGACTCATTGGAAAAGACCCTGATGTTGAGAAAGATAGAAGTCAAAAGGAGAAGGATGTGACAGATGAGGCGATGGATAGCTGTTGTCATGGAAGCAACAAATATGAGCTTGGACAGTCTTCATGAGATAGTGGAGGATAGTGGAGGTGTGCTATGGCCCAAAAATAAATTATTTATAAAGTGCTATGTACACTTTTAGATGCAGCTAGATGGCACAGTTGATAGAGCACTGGGGCTGGAGTCAAGGAGGCCCGATTTCAAATACAGTCTGAGACACTTACTAGTAGTGTAACCCTGGGCAAATCACTTAACCTTTGTTTGTCTTAATACATTTAGAAGGAAATGTCAACAATTCAAGTATTTTTGCCTTGGAAAACCCATGGACAGCATTAGTATGTTAAGGTCTGCAAGGTAATGAAGATTTACATATGACTGAATAACTATAACTATAACATGTAGACTATAAAAAGTAATACATGGGCAGCTAGATGGCACAGTGGATAGATTCAGGATGACCTGAATTCAAATCCGGCCTCGGACACTTGACACAACTAGCTGTGTGACCTTGGGCAAGTCAACCCCAATTGCCTCACAAACAAAACAAAATAAAATGTACTACAGATTACATAATGTGAACATTCTAAAACTTGATGATGATGATAAAGGATAAAAATATTTTAGATGGACAGCAAGTAGATATATTATTTCACTATTGAAAAAACTCATTTTTTTCTTACATCAAAGTGATCAAGTATAAAAATAAAAATTATTCAAAAAATTTTAGCAGTGTTTTCTGTGGTAGCAATAAAATGAAAAAAAAAATGTAGGCTCCCAGGGATTGAAGATTAGTGCATGAAAGTGATGTACAATTATTTTTCAGTAAGAAATAATGCACTATGAGAAATTCAGAGAGATGTTTAAAGTGATAAAGTAAATAGAACCAAGAAGGCAATATATGTAATGGGTATAATAAAAAGTGACAGAATAGTAACAATATTCTCCACAAAAAGTGGAAAACAGAAATAATGCTGTGCAATTATAATGACTAACCTTGATTAATAAGAAATTAGGAGACACATGCCCTTTCTTTCTTTGGAGAGATTGTGGGTCTCTAAATTTAGAATGTTGAAAATTGCTGCCAGAAGTAGATATTGTTTCCAATGGCTTTGATATTTTTTTATCTTTTTTTATAAAGGAAAACTCACTGGGTATGGGAAGAGATTGACAAATAAATCAAAAGGCATCAATAAAACATTAAAAAATTGATCTCTGAGTGACACAAAAACAATTGTGTACTTCTAAATATTTGTCTGTTTTTAAACTAGCACTACTAGTCTTCCTGACAATCATATTTCATTGACCTTTCATATGCAGTACATTAGTTGAAAACTTGAATACAAGTGTAATAAATCATATATACTTTCAGGATGATCTGGCATATCTGGAACCCATTGCTAAGCACTCAACTTTTAACCTGCATTTCTTCATAAACTCTATACTTTGTGGTCATATAATACTATTCATAAAATTCTGTTATAATTTTTGGTAACAATTTGTAAATATTTTCAGCATAAGAAGAGATATCACCTTTCTTCAGTTAAGGTATTTTTTAGAATATTTTATCCTCTTCATTATGGTGATAATTTGTCATAATTTAAATAGATTCAAGGGGTGCCAATAGCTTGGTACAAGAACTTACTAATTTTATGTTTTCAAAGTTTTCAAATTGCTTATAAAAGTTATATGGAAAAAACAACTTTGAGGTACCACCTGACACCTATCAATTTGGCTAATATGACAAAAAGAAAATAATAAATATTGGAGAAGCTGTGGGAAAATTGAAACAGCTTCTACATTAAAGGATCATAGGGCTTTGAATATGATATTCTGGGGGGCAAAGAAACTAGAAACACAGCCAAGAAACACCTACCCAGCAAAACTGAACATAATCTTTTGGGCAAAAAAATAGACATTCAATGAAAGAGAGGACTTTCAAATATGACTAGAGCATCATAAAAACGTAAACAGGAAAAAGAAATCATAAGGACATTAAAAGGTTAAACAGTTTACATTACTACAAGGGAAGATGATACTTGTAACTTATATGATCTTTTTCATTATTAGGGCAGGTCAGTGGAGTACAATTAGACAGAGGGTACAGGTGTGAGTTGGATATGAAGGGATAATACCTTTACAAAGTAAAATTAAAGGATAAGAGGAATGTCCTGGGAGAAAGGGAAAGGGAGAGGTGGAAAGTGGTAAAGTATCTCACATAAAAGAAGCAAGAAAAAGCTTATGGAATGGAGGGGAAGATGGGGGAGGTGAGGGGGAGTGAGTGAGCCTTACTCTCATCAGAGTTGTCTCAAAGAGGGAATAACATACTCACTCAATTGTGTATAGTAATCTATCTTATCCTGCAGGAAAGTATTAGGGGAAGGGAATAAGGGCAGAAGTGAAAGAAGGGAGAGTAAATTGGGGCTTGGAGTAGTCAGAATCAAAACACTTTGGAGGGGGATAGGATAAAAGATGATAAAATATAGAGTAAATGTCTTGGGGAGGGAAGAGGATGGAGGGCAATAGTAGCTGTGGAAAAAGAAAAGGTTGAAACAACTTTGTTTGATAGGTCTCAGTTCTCAAACATATAGAGAACTTATTCAAATTTATTAATATGAGAGCCATTCCCCAATTGATAAAATATCAAAAGACATGAAATTTTCTGATGAAATTATCAAAGCTACCTATAGACATATAAAAATGCTCTAACTCACTATTGATAAAAGAGAATCAGGTCAAAAGAATTCTGGTTACTACCTCATACCTATTGGATTGGATAATAGGACAGCAGAGGGAAATGACAAATATTGTAGGGGATATGGGGAAAATGAGACATCAATATACTCTTGGTAAAGTTGTAACCTGATTCAAACATTCCGTAAAGTAATTTGGCACTATGACCAAAAGGCTATAAAACCATGAATACCCTTTGACCTAACAATACCACTACTAGGTTGGTATCCAAAAAGAGATTGAAAAAAAAGTTGAATCAAGATTGGGGAGATTACTCTCAGTTGTGGAATGAGAGAACAAATTATGGGATGAGATTATGTTGGAATGCTATTACGCTATAAGAAATAATGAGCAGGATTTTATCAGAAAAAACCTGGATGAACTGATGCAAAGTGACATGTGCTGTATACAAAATAACAGTAATATTGTAAGATGATGTGCTGTGAATGACTTAGTCATTTTCAGCAATAAAATGATCCAAGACAACTCTGAAGGACTTATGAATACGCAATCCATTTACAGAGAAAGAACTGATGGTATCTGAATAAAGATTGAAGAATTTTTTTTGTTAGTTCATTTTTCTAAAGAATTTTTTGTCTATTTTCTTTCACAACCTGACTACTGTGGAAATATTTTGCATGACTACACATGCATAAATCAAATTGAATTCCTTGAGCTTTTGGGGGGTTGGCAGGGAGGGAAGAAGAGAATTTTGAACACAAAATTTTTTAAATTGATATTAAAATTTGTTTTGGGGGAACAAAGGCTGTGACTCTGAGCTCCTGAAAAAATCTGTCCACATCCCTCAAAAAAACAAATGACATAAGACAACTCGTGGAGCAGCTAACCCCCAAAATAACAGTGAGATCATTTTCTAGCCAAGGATGGCTTAAGTAGGTGGCAGGGATTGTCTGCTGAACTGTTTGAGAGAGGAGCTCAGTGTAGTGCAGATGCAGATCCAGGCAGGCTATGCCTCCAGAGCCTCATAATCTTCAGCATCAGCAGCTTCTCTTGAAATTTGGTTCACAGAACAGTGAGGGGGTCCAGTGGTTGGCCAGGAAGAAATAGTAGGGGTCTCTGTTGGAGCAGAGGCAGGAGTGCTGTGGTGTTACACAAGAAATGGACTTCAGTGGCAGCAGCACAGTGGGGGAGGGACAGGATCACAGCAAGCTTTTGATGATAGAGAATCAGATTTGAATCAGATTTCTGCTTCCACATTAAAGAGAAAGCAAGCTCATGGCTCCTTATAGGTCAGGAAGGGTGAAAGTGAGCCTAAATCATACCACCTTGGACCCCCTGTAGCTTGGGATAGTGCATCCTGGAAGCAGTGCTCCACTTCAAGAAGGAGTTAAAAGCCATGAAATAGGTGGGCAAGATGAGCAGTCAGAGAAAGCATCAGGCTATTGAAAGTTTCTTTAATGGCAAGGTAGATCAAAATACAACCTTAGAAGAAGATAACAAAGCCAAAGCTCCTAAATCCAAAGCTTCCCAGAAAAATATGAATTGGTCTCACACAATGGAAGCACTCAAAAAGGACTTTGAAGATAAAGTAAGAGAAGTAGAGGGAAAAATAAGTGAGTTAGAGGGGAAAAAATGGAAAAAGAAATGGGAGTGATGCAGGAGGGTAATGGAAAAATTAAAGTCAACAGCTTGAAAAGCCAAATTGGCCAAACGGAAAAGGAGGTGCAAGAGCTCTCTGAAGAAAACCATTGCTTAAGAATTAGGATACAACAACTAGAAGCTAATGACTTTATGAGAAATCAATTCACAATAAAGCCAATCCAAATGAATAATTTAAAAAAGATGGCTATATGAAATATCTCCTTGGAAAAACAGCTGACCTGGAAAATATATCCAGGAGAGATAATTTGAAAATCATTGGACTACCTGAAAACTATGATAAAAATAAGAGCTTAGATATCATCTTCGAATAAATTGTCAGGGAAAATTTCCCTGATATTCTAGAAGCAGAAGGTAAAATAGAAATTGAAAGAATTCACCAATCACCTCCAGAAAAATATCCGAAATGGAAAAATTTCCAGGAATATTATAGCCAAATTCCTGAGATCCCAGGTCAAAGAGGAAACATTGCAAGTAGATAGAAAAAAGGAATTCAAATACTGTGTAGGGGCGGCTAGGTGGTGCAGTGGATAAAGCACCGGCCCTGGATTCAGGAGTACCTGAGTTCAAATCCGGCCTCAGACACTTGACACTTACTAGCTGTGTGACCCTGGGCAAGTCACTTAACCCCCATTGCCCTGCAAAAAAAAAAATTAAAATAAAACAAATACTGTGTAGCTACAGCCAGGATAACTCAAGATTTAGCAGCTGCTACATCAAAGGATCAGAGGACATAGAATATAAAATTCTGGAGGGCAAAGCAAATGGGATTACAACCAAAAATCACCTACCCTGCGAAACTGAGTAAAAAATTTCAGGGAACCCAGAAATACCACTTTTGGGTCTTTTTCCCAAAGAGATCATGAAAAAGGGAAAAGGACCCACATGTACAACAATATTCATAACTGCTCTTTTTGTGGTGGCAAGGAAGTGGAAATTGAGGGGATGCCCATCAATTGGGGAATGGCTGAACAAGTTGTGGTATATGAATATAATGGAATTCTATTTTGTTATAAGAAATGATGAGCAGGAGGAGTTCAGACAAACCTGGAAGGACTTGCATAACTGATGATAAGTGAGATGAGGAGAACCAGAAGAACATTATACACAGTATCATCAACAATATGTGTTGATCAACTGTGATAGACTAGATTCTTCTCACCAATCCAATGGTACAAGAAAGTTCCAAAGGACTCATGATGGAAAAGGCTTTCCAAATCCAGAAAAAAAAAGGAACTGTGGAATATGGATGCTGATTGGACCATGCTATTTCTTTTGTTTTTGGTGCTCTTTTTTTCTGTTTTGAGGTTTCTCCTTTTTGTTCAGATTACCTGCTGTCTAGGGGAGGGGGGCAGGGAGGGGAGGGAGGGAGGGAGGGAGAAAATTTTGAAATTGGAAATCTTATCTAAACAAATGTGGAAAACTAACAAATCAATCAATCAATAAAATGTACAAGATCACACACATGCACACACACACATATGAAACCAGAGAGAAAAAGCCAAATCTAGATAAATGGAAAGCTTTTAAGCTGGTTGTATTATGCCAATATAATAAAAATAACAAATTACTCAAAAAAAATTTCAGGGAAAAAAGTGGGACTTCAATGAAAAAGAAGACTTTTCAGTGTTTGTGATGAAAAGACCTGAACTGAATTGAAAATTTGGCTTCCAAATATAAGACCCTAGAGAAGCATAAAAAGGTAAATCAGAAAAAGAAATCGAGAGTGATATTAAAAGATTAAACTTTTTACATTTCTCCATGGGAAGATAATACTTCTAACTCAAAAGAACTTTGTATTAGGTCTGCTTAAAGAAATATATTTAGACAGAGGGCAGAGGTGGGAAGTGAACATGAATGGGGTGATATCTGTAAAGCATTTTTTTTTTGTTTATCCTTGTCCATAAAATATAGAGAGAAAAGGGAAAGAATGATCAAATATCAAATTCTATGGGAAGGTCAAGAAGGATGAAAATTGAGAAAAGGACATTAGATTTGGTAATTGTTAATGTTTACAAGGCCTTTTCCAAAAGAATAATAACTTTAAAAGATATAATAAAAATATACAAACAAACTCTCCCAACATAGTAAGTATATCTCCCATCTTCTTTTTACTGCCTCAATTTCTGGGCAGAGGAAGGATTTAGGTTCATAGCTTAACTCAGTTTCCTTAGAATACAGTTCCAATTATAAGTCCAAATGCTCTTCACAGGCTCAAGTTCCAGGCACCATGTATACCCAATTTTTCCAAGTTGGACAGACTGTCTTCACTACTCCACCTACATTCCTGGCTCCATTATTGCCATAGCTAGAACTCCTGGTTCAGTGGGGATCACCTTCAGTTACCTGAAACTGAAGACAAAAAACACAGAAACAAAACACACACCATAGACCCATTTCTCAGAGCTGAAGTAAAAGAGAAAGCAAGTGCAGTATTTTCTGTCCCCTCTCACTTGTTCATGGTTTCCATGATTGCCCCAGGTATTAAGAATCCCTGAAAAGAATAACAGAAAATGTATGGAATGGCTCAGTTTTGCCAGGTTTTAAAGCTGCAGGAAGCAAGTCAAGAGAAGATATCCTACCCATGTAATAGAGGATACAGAGTGCTCCTTGTTGGACGAACTGGGCATGCTCAAAGGCCCCTCAAGTTTGGCTCTATGTTAAAAATAAGCATGCTAATAGAAGTTTGAGCTATACATTTTCCCCTGTTTGAAATTTGTTATCTCCAATAAATAAGCAGGGTGCAAAAACAAAACAAAACAAAAAACGTCTTTACCCAAAATTTAGAATAGTTCCATATGTTTTCTGAGGAGGCATAAGGAATGTCATTTTATTTGCTTCTTCAGTGTCATAAAAAGTCAGTGTTACTTTGTCATGTGCAATCCCACATATCCCACATAAAAATCACAATTATCTCTAAATACAGAGTTCAGCAAAAATACTGACAAATATTTCAAAGAATCCCAAATAAGCCAACAAAATAAGCAGCAATTGACTATGTTCAGCAAACAATATCTGCTTAATTGGCCTTATTTGTCTTATAGGCCTTTTATAAAAGCCATGAGTAAGACAAATCTGGCTTCTACCTCAAACAAAACTTGGTCGATTTTGAGCTTTCCAAGCTATGTGGAGCTCTCCTCATAGGGAGGGTGAATTTGTAATTGTACGTTTTTCACATGAGAAAGCTATCTTTGGTGGAAACTCTTCCAGTTATTCTGTCAGTTCAAAAGTTTGTCCAACTGAGATTTCTGCAAAAAGTGTCCCTTTCTACACAGGACTCATCAAAACAAAACAACCAATGATAACACCAACAAAAATGTTCCCTTCTACTCAGGGCTGAACAAAATTCTTTATGGGTCTTTTTTCATAGGCAATTCACACACAAGTCTAGACAATTTCTTCTGGTTCTCTTGTCCTAAAGGGCACCTGAAATTACTCTATGGATCATTGCAAGTACCAGGATAAACTAAATATAATTGTGAACTCACACATAAGGACAAGAAGACAGGTAGACTCAATTAAAGAAGCATAGAATGTGAATTTACTTATAGATCTTAAGCATAGGCTTTTTCACCTTGTAAAGTTATGGGACATTTTGCTTTCAGAAAAGGCACGCAGTACAGTTCTGTTTAAATGTGAAAAGCATAATAGGAACATTTCTAGACAGTAGCTATTTTGGGATTCTAGTGTATATCTAGTGAACATGCTGTTGTTTTTGTTTAGTCATGTCAGATTCTCCATGATCCCATTTGGTATTTTATTGGCAAAGATATCAAAGTGGTTTGCCATTTCCTTTTCTATCTCATTTTACATATGAGGAAACTGAGTCAAACAGGGTTAAGTGATTTGTCTAGGGTAACACAGATAGTAAGTTGGTGAGAACAGATTTGAAGTAAGCAAGATTGATCTTCTTGATTGCAGACTTCTTATTCTAATCACTGTGACACCTAGCTGCCCAGTGAACATATGAGAAAGTACTAATCTAGTGATTTTAAATATTACACAACAAATTCAAAAGCAGTATTTTCACAGGCTTTAATAATATAGAACATATCAGCATACCAATACTTATACAAAATTAAATTTTAAAATGTCAGTACTTGAATTGTCAATTAATCAATAAGTGAAAATTTTGTAAAATTACACCAACAGAACTGACTTGTAAGGGAAAACTCACTGTAAAAACAACAAAAAAATCTATATAGACTAATTATGATTTCTCCAGTTTTCTATAGGCTTCATAGTCTAGGATTTCTCAAAAATCAAAAGTCCTGTGCAGAGGATCTTTCTAGGGGTCCTCACAAAATCAAATGACTCAATTTCATCCCAGACTAGACCCTGAAAGTGACATGGGAGATTTTATAAAGGAATGTGTAATTCATAAGGTATATTTACAAAGATACTAACTTACTTCCCCCAAACCCTTAGAGTCATAATCTTCCTCCCCTTCTTCATCATCTCAATCTCTGGGGAGGGATATAGGATTAGGTTTCTGGCAGAACTCATTTCTTATAGAGCGCTGTGTCAGTTCCGAGTCTGAAACCCCAACTGGGCTTGAGTTCCAGGAACCTGGGTTTTCGTGGTTTCCATGCTGCTCTGCCTGGTGCATTAACTCAGATATAATCTTGGTTCTAAGGTTGCCATGGTTTGAAGTCCTAGTCCTGTGAAGATTACTTCAAGAACCTAAAACTGAGGAAAAACAATACAGAACAGAAACAAACATACCCAATGCCCCTTTCTTGTAAACAGAATAAATTAAAAGGAGTAAAGATGGATTTTCCTTCTCTTCTCACTGGTTCAGTTCATGACACCCATACAGGGCCCAACAGATAAGATTCCCCAAAAAGAGTACAGGTGAAAGATAGCAAAACCAAAAGAATGGCTTGGTCTCATCAGTTTAAAAGATGTGGGCAACCAGTCAAATGGCAGAAGACTCAGCATGCTACATGTTAGGCAAATTGGGCATTCTCAAAGGCCCCTTTAGGCTGGCTTCATGTGAAAAATAGGCATGCTCAGAGAAGTCCAGGCTACATAAGTAATTTTGAGGAGAATAATTTTATTTGAATAGTGAGGTCAAAAGCTTAAGAAGGGAGAGCAAGGAAAAGAAGTGGAAACAGCTATTGTAGATGTCTTTTTCTAGGAATTTTCAAGGAATTGAGCCACAAAAGTGAGTAGAGATATGGAAAGATAGCTAGCAGGAATGGGTATTCAAGTGATGACCATTTTAGGATAAGGAGACATGGATATGTTTCTAGGTAATAAGGAAATAGCCAGTAGACATGGAACAATTAAAGAGAGATAAGAGAGGGGGAAGATCCAAGAGGGTGGAGGAAAGGCTGTTACTCTCAGAGCAACCAACAGATACATGCACATACCTATAAAAATGCCATAAGACAACTGCTAGAGCAGCATAACCCACAAAAGAACTGAGAGATCTTTTCCAGTCAAAGATGGTTTAGAAGTTTGGCAGGAGGGCTATATTATACTAGGGTGAGAGAGGAGCCCAGTGTGTGGCACAGATCCAGCCCCAGGCAGGCAGTTCCTCCAGAGCCATGGAATCTTCATCATTAGTGGATTCCTATGAATCTCCTCTCATGGATCCCTGAGGGGATCCAGTGTTTGTCTGGGGGAAAATAGAAGGGGGTTTCTGCTAGAGCAGAGGTGGAGCACATTGCTCAGGATGTGGACTTGAGTGGCAGAGGCCCAGTGGGGGAGGGGCACAGGTACACCAAGCTTGCAGACCACAGAGAGTCAGATTTCTGCTTCAAATTTAAAGAGCAAGGAGAGCCATGATTACAAAAATTAGATGTAAGGCAGAAAACTGGGACACAATTTTTACATATTAATTCTGATTAAGGCCTCATTTCTAAAATATATCAGTAACTAAATAAAATTTATAAGAATGTAAGTCATTCCCCAATTGAGAAATGGTCAAAGGATATGAACATGCAATTTTCTGATGAAGTCAAAGCTAACTATTGCTATATGAAAAAGTGCTCTAAATCACTATTGATCAGAGAAATGCAAATTAAAACAACTCTGAGGTAACACCTCACACATATCAGATTGGCTAATATGACAAAAAATGGAAAGAATAAATGTTGGAGAAGCTGTGGAAAAATTGGAACAGTAATGCATTGTTTGTGGAACAGTGAGCTGATCCAACTGTTTTTGGAGAGCAATTTGGAACTATGCGCAAAGGACTATGGGACTGTTCATACCCTTTGACCTAGTGGTACCACTGCTAGTCCTGTATTCCAAAGATATCATAGAGGAGGAAAAAGGACCCATATGTACAAAATATTTATAGCAGCTCTCTTTTTGGTGGAAAAAATGAAAATTGAGGGAATGCCCATCAATTGAGGAGTGACTAAACAAGTTGTGGTACATGAATGTAATGAAATACTATTCTGCTCTAAAAATGATGAGCAGAAGGAGTTCAGAGAAACATGAAAGGACTTACATGAACTGATGTTGACTGAGAGGAGCAGAGCCAGGAGATCAATGCACACAGTAACATCAGCATTGTGTGATGAACAATGGTGATAGACTTGGTTCTTCTCAGCAGGACAATGATCCAAAACAGTTTCAAAGGACTCATAATAGATATTGTTCCAAAGATCCAGAAATGAGAACTGTGAATTATGAATGCTTATTAAACCATACTTTTGGGCTGTTTTTTCTTCTTTTTTGAAGTTTTTAGCCTGTGCTTTGATTATTCATTCACAAGAAATATTTTTAATATGATTGTACATATATAAACAATATAAAACTGCTTTCTGTTTTGGGCAAGAGGGAGGGAAGGAAGAGTGGGATAAAATTTTAGAACTAAAAATCCTATGAAAACAAATTTTGAAAACTATCCTTGTATGTAACTGGAAAATAATAAATCACTTTTATTTATTTTTTTTGTTTTGTTTTTTTGAGGGGCAATTGGGGTTAAGTGACTTGCCCAGGGTCACACAGCCAGCAAGTGCTAAGTGTCTGAGGCCAGATTTGAACTCAGGTACTCCTGAATCCAGGGCCAGTGCTCCATCCACTGCACCATCCAGCTGCCCCTAAATCACTTTTATTTTAAAAAGAAAATAAAATCATTGGACTACATGAAACCATGACCAAAAAAATGCTTAGACACCATCTTCCAAAAAATTGTCAGTGAAAAGTGCCCTGATATTCTAGAAGCAGATGGTAAAACTGAAATTAAAAGAATCTAATGATCACCTCCTGAAAGAGATCCCAAAATGAAAACTTCCAAGAATATTAGAGCCAAATTACAGAGATCCCAGGTAAAGGAGAAAATATTGGAGGCAGCTAAAATAAACAATTCAACTATTGTGAAGCTACAGTCAGTATAACCCATTTTCTAGTAGCTTCTACATTAAAGAATCAAAGGACACGTAATGTGAAATTCTGGAGGGTAAAGAAACTGTGATTAAAACCAAAAATCACCTATCCAGCAAAACTAATCTTTCAGGGGGAAAATGGGATTTCAATGAAAAAGAGGACTTTCAGGTATTCATGATGAAAAGACCTGAACTGAATAGAAAATTTGACTTTCAAATGCAAGACCCTAGAGAAGCATGAAAAGTAAACAAGGAAAGAGATATCATGAGGGTTTCATGTTTAATTTCATGTCAAAATCATGATGAAATCATTTTAAAAGTTTAAACTTTTTACATTCCTACATGGGAAGATGATACTTCTAACTCATAAGAGCTTTCTCAGTGTTAGGGCACTTGAAAGGAATATACATAGACAGAGAGCACAGATGTGAATTGCATATGAAGGGATGATACCTTTAAAGCATTGATTTTTTTGTTTATCCTTTGTGTGTGTGTGTGTGTTTGTGTATGTGTGTGTGTGTGTGTGTGTGTGTGTGTGTGTGTGACAGGCAGGGTGGGGTGGTCCTGATTTAGCCTTGGGGTCTCCTCAGTCCAGGGCAGGTGTTTTGTTCACTCTGTCACCTAACTGACTCATGATGACATCTTTAAAAGAAAGTTAAAGGGTAAGAGGAATGCACTGGAAGAAAGGGAAACAGAGAGGTGGAATGAGGTAAAATAGCTTACATAAAAGGACAAAGAAAAACGTATGGTGTGGAGGGGAAGATGGGTAAGGAGCAGGGTAGTGAGTGAGCCTTACTCTCATCAGAATTGGTTCAAAGAGGGAATAACTTACACACTCAAGTGTGTATAGGAATATATCTTGTCCTGCAGGAAATTGGGAGGGAAAGAGGAAAGGTGGGAGAGAGGTGAAGGAAGGGAGGGCATATTGGAAGAGGGGGCAGTAAAAAACAAAGCACTTTTGAGAAAAGATATGGTGAAAGAAAATAGAAAATAGAGTAAATATCAAGGGTAGGAATAGGATGGAGGGCAATATAGTTAGCAATAATAACTGAAAGAAATGATGAGCAAGATGCTGTCAGAAGGACTTTGGAAAAATACAATCCATCTACAGAGAAAGAATCAATGGTAATTGAATACAGATTGAAACTTTTTTTGTTAGTTACTCTTTCTAAAGGTATTTTGTCTGTATTCTTTCACAACCTGACTAATGTGAAGATATTTTGCATGACTGAACATGTATAACTTATATTGAATTTCTTGATTTATTCTGCTGGGGAGGAAGGGAGGAAGAAAATTTCAAACACAATTTTTTTTAAAAAATCAATGTGAAAAAATTTATTTTTTACATGTAATTAGGGGAAAGTTCTAAATCAATAAATAAATCTAAGGGGAGAAAAAAGAAAAATGAGAAAACAAAAATGATAGAAGGGACAATCAATTGGAAAAGACAGAATGGAATGGGGTGACATGCATATAGAGATTTGCCTTGGCAAATTATATGAAACAGTAGTGAAGGATGAAATAGCATAAGTGAAGTTACATGAAGAAGAAGAGGGGAAAAGAGGGTGCTTTCAGAGAATGGCCTCAATTTTTTCAGTAAAATATGAGACAAAGTTGCCAGTTAAAAGAGGTGGGGAGGAAAGGGGGAGGCATGAGAAGTTTGAGAAGTGCAAAAAAGGTTAAGAAAAAGCCTTGTACTAAGTAGGATTATAAATTAATTCAGGAGTAAGGAACTGCCTTGCAATAATTAGGACACATTTTCTTTTTCTTTTTGTTTTATTTTATTCTGAACTGAAGATATAGAATAAGCATTTCCATAACATAGTAGAATAGGATAAAAAAGATGATTGCACAAGAAAATAGAAATATATTATGGACAACTTGTTATTCCTTTTAAATTTATATTAAAATTATCATGTAATTTACTTTTTCCTCTTTTTTCTTCCCTCCCCTCACCCTAAGGATAGCTACCATTAGACATCAATGTAAATATGAAAAATCATTTTATACATATTTCTATTTATGAGTTCTTTCTCTGGATGCAGACAGCATCTTCCTTCAAAGGTCATTTGTGGTTAAGGTATTTATAATAGGTAAAATCACTTAGTCTTAAAGTTCTTAAAACAATATTGCTGTTATTATTATCCAACATTCATTTACTTCTGTTCATTTCACTTTTCATTATTTCATGTTGCTCTCCAGCTTCATTAAGTAGCACCTGCATGTAGAGATGAAAGCACAAGATGGTGAGTGATTCAAGTCTGATATTTTGGGTGGGGGGAGAAGTGGGGTAAGTTTGTAATATTATAAGGGAGCAAAGGACTCAAGAGAAAAGAACAGTATAGAGCTTAACAAGTTCACTAAAAATTATTATGGGGAAGGGAGAAGAGTGTAGCTAGTGTAGCTCAGGGATTGAGAAACTGGAGGTTACTTGTTGAAAAATAACATGCTTATAAGGCATGGGGAATAGATTGTGGCCACATAAGAGAAAGTTTTTGGGTGTAGATGTGGAGCATTTGTGGGTAATAACAAGATGAAAGTTTTGACAATCATTTTGCTAGGCTGAGGTGGTGGGGAAGAGTGAGTCACATCTGTTAGGGTGCCTCTGGTGGTATTATTCATTCATAAGTGAATTTGCCAAAGGTATCTATCCAAGATATGTAAAAATATGTCTGTGTAGGTATTTGTATATATGTTTCTATACAGACATACATGTGTGTATACAGAGAACATCCATATTGATTCACATCCATTTTTCCTAAATAAAAAGGTTATTTTTTATCACTAAGTATCAGCTTTTAGGTATTTTATCCAAACAAGAAAACAGGTACCTTGCAGCTTTATGAATATCAGTTGTGTATTATCAAAAACTACTTTTCTATTTTTTCTTATTTTGTATTGTTCAGGAATCTAATTGGAGGGTGCTATTCTTGCAATTTTCAAATCAATTTTTGTTATCAAAATTAAAGGATATTTTTTATGGCTGTTTCCTCTTCTTGCATTTGCTTCTAAAAATCATGACACTTTAATTAAATATATCTGTTAATGGGCTTAGTAGAAGTTCCCACCTCAATAAATCAGGCCTTCCAAATCTTTTCAGTCTATTCAAACTGCAATCAATGTTAATTTCCTTTTGGTTCAGCAACTTCATTTAGTTCTATATTGGAAGTTCAATTATTTCTGATTACTGTTTTAATGTACTAAAATAAATGCTATATAGCATCTATAATTTAACTTATAGAAGTTCAATTTTTATTATTTGTGTATTAGAATTTATTTTGAAGCTAATCTTGGAAAATAAACAGGAGTGTTGTTATATTCAATGTAATCCTTTTTATTTTTCCATAATGTGTGAATTACTTAGGTAGCTCTATATTTTTCCTAATACCTCAGGCTCTAAATGATAGTTTGACAATAGGAAATTGTACAGCCAAAGTTAGATATGTATTCACAATTATGAAAGTTTCTCCTGACAGGGATTGTGGACATTTTCAAATTAATACAATCTTAAAGTCTCTGTCTAATGAGTTATTTCTTAGAAAGGCTCTAACAAAAGCAAAGTAACAATTATAAATCTCTAGAGATTTGAGCTATTTCATCTGTCACCTTTCTACTTTCTTCCCTTGGCCAGGATTAACATTTGATTGTATTTATTTCTTAAAATGCTTTGATCTTCATATTTTGAGACTAGTAGATAATGAGAAAAAAAGGATTAAAAATCACCTTTCTTATCCCCAAGACAAAAATGAAGAATGAAGTTTTCTTTCTTTTTTTTTTTTAATTTAAAAAATTTAGGCAGGTTTCCAACCCATGGGACTATACACGATTCCCAAAATAAAATCTTTAAATGTCCTTTTTTATGCCTGTGAATTTTTTCTATGAAAGTCTTTATTCCTCTATTCAATATTAAATTGCCTCATAGGAGACATCAACTGTGAGTATTATTTTTTACATTAAGAAATTAATTCAAAATATTTATGAAGTGCTTACTCTTTTCAAGGCACTAGGCCAGGGGCAGGGTGGTCCAAAGACAAAATGAAAAATATTCCTATCCTTCAAGGAGCTTATATATCTCTTAATTGAGTAAACATTTTTAGAATGTGACTATATATGCCTTCCTTTGTTCCATATGTGGTAAAGTTAAATAAAGTATTGAACCTGCCTTCATGGATCATTCATGAGTCCTAGGAACATTTTTTTAAAGTATACTATCATTATGCAGATAATAATACCATATACATATATAATCATTTCAAAGTCAATGGTTTTTATGAGATAAAGAATTGATAACTGACAGTGGAGTTGGCTCTTGAAGGGGCTGACATTAGACTGTTTCATAGAGGTTGGGTAAAATTTTGATGGATTTTGATTAGGTGTGGAGATGTGTTAGGGTCCCTTCTAGACAATGAAAAACCTGTAGGCAAAGGTGTAATAGTAGGAAACCCTGTATCTCATTAAGAATATCACTGGGTTCCACTGGTTAGTTTTCAGGTTAAAAAAGAGAGTTCTTGACCTTGTCATTAGCAAATATGCTCAAATATTCCTTTTGAATAAGTAGCTCAATATGTTTACCCAGGCTGGTAGAAGTATTTGTGAAATAATCCCTTTCGCAACTCAAATAAAATGTGAAATTGTGTGGTTATAGTTTTAAAGAGTTACTAATAATAATAACTTTTATTTACAGAGATCTTTATGAATTACAAAGTACTTTCTTTACCCATACACTGAGAGATGTGAGTCGGTTATATTCTCCACCTTTCTTACATGATAAGGACTGTTAACTCTAGTTAAAGCCTTGCTAAGCCAGGGGCTAATGTATCTGGATACAGTTAAAAGTCCCATATCACCAGCCCCTTTTTCTATCTAGGATTACAATGAATTCCTCAATCATCAATCCTGCCCTTTCTACAGGGAAAGGGGGTTGAAATTTATTTAACATTATTTTCCTTTCTTTGATGGGGAAATGGGGAGAAGCTTAGAGTACAGCTCTAAATGTTATAATTAGATAACATTGAATGAAAGTTTACAAAGTTTTGATCTTTTCCAATACATACTACTTAAAAAATTAACAGAAGATAATAGTGTGACAATAAAAAAAGCATATCTCCCTAACAAAGGGATGATTAAATTCACCATTTAAAAAGAATGGTAAATTTATAGATGAGGAAAATGAGAAAGCTTAAGAAATTGGCCAATGGGCTCATTCTATTACTTAAGGTGAGAACACAGGTCTATGGACCAAGCAAATGCTATTTGCATTTGGTACCTTAATCAGGAAATGGTTAAAATATTTGTGTAATACTGTAAATTAGTTAAGATTTTTCTTTTCTTTTTGTAGTTGTTATTCTTGTATTATTCCTTCAAAAAAAACCTTCCCAATTTTTTCAAATTGCTTAAGAAATAATTTGACAACATTTTAATAACACATTGTCTAAAAATATTGAATTTAGAATATGTTGGGGAACAGGATCTTGAATCAGTGAGCTTGGAAATAAAGGGGAAAATTACATAATCCTTTAATATAGCATAACACTTATTATTTTGAATATTACTGTATAACTGAGGATCTATGGTGTTAACAATCTTTTATTTTGTAAATGTTTCAAACCTTGGAGATATGCCAAATTTTCTGTTGGCCAAAATATTAGTCCCAAATCTCCCAAATTTATATATTTTTGCAGATTTGCATATTTAAGAAATGTTCATTTAGGTGAGATGAGTCACGGAAAAATACTGACATGCCTTTTTATACATCAAAGGAAGATTACATTATTTTAACATAAGTTGAAGCTTAAGTGGATTTTTATTCCATTCCAGCTCATTGAAAAATGGTAATTCATTTATAAAATAGAGTGTAATTTTCTACATTACTCTGATTAACCAAAATGGGCATAGAGGAAAGTGCATTTTTGAAGTCAAAAGACATGAGTTAAAATTCCAGTTTTAAAAATTAGTGACTTTTTGATCTTGACCAAGTCATTTAATGTTTTGAGGTCTGCTTATTCATTTATAAAATATGGTAACTGAACTAAACAACCTCTAAGGTTCTGTCTAGCTCTTTATTTTATAATTTCTATGATTCTATTATTCAAATATGTAGAAATATTATAGCTGGATGACATTCATTGGATTTCACTATGGATAACTCATCTTAATCTATCTGAGACAGTTTTCTTTTTGTAAAATGACAATATTTTTTATTACCTAATGTGCAGAATCATTGTGTGTGATGTATTTTATAAAATTTAAAACACTTTGTAAGTGGATGGTGGTCTAGACAATGTAAATTGTTTTTACTTTCCTCCATATATCAGAACTAGTTTTTTTTTGGTACATGTCCCTATCCTTTGATATTCCTCAGAAGATATAAGTATATGGCTCATGTCTATATATCTAAATAAAACATGTCCTTATGTTCAATCCAAACATAGGTTAATGAAACCTAACATCTAAAGCATGTTTTATTTCACCTGATAGAATATTCAAAACACAAAATACTTTAACACAAAATAATAAACAGTAGAGACAACTATTTTCTCCTCTCTAGGGAGTCCTACCCATCTTCTCCCATGGTTCTACATAGCCCTCCAGACTTATAATACTAACCTGGATGAGGCCTCCTTGAGGAAAAAAAAAATTACTTAAGGTCACTAAAATGTCCACCATTCACCTTCAAGCCTCACTTCTCCCAGTGGTCTATGCTGTCTTCTTTATTAATAATAGTACCTTAAAACCGAGTCTGCTTTAAAAGGAATAATTCTGGGGAGTTGACAATGTTAAATTCCTTTTCTGTTTATTTTTATAACTCACAATTATTGATAAAGAGCAGAGTTGGGGTCTATTTTTCAACATTGTGATTCTATATCTAATCACCCCTAGTTCTAGTTCTTGCACATTTCCATAACTTTTATCCTTCATCTAGAAACTCCTTTTTCTCAGTCCTAGAAGCTTTGTCAAATAATTCAATATTATCTTAGAACATGTCCTTTGCTATCCAAACAACAACAGCAACAATAACAAACCCAACAAAAATATGTTGCCCAATAATTCCCCTACTTTTCCATGGACTTATTACTTTAACACTGCATTCAACAACTGTCATGTCTCCATTTCCAGGTTGTTTGCCCCCATTTTTTTGGTTTTTTAGAACCATGTAATTCCTCCTCTCCAGGGACATATTGCTTCCTATCAAAGATAGTTCATTGAAATACACAGTCCCTTACATAGGTTATTAGGCCATATCTTTCAAGGAACAAGAATCAGCATCTGTGTGTCATTCCCTCCTTTTCCCCTCTTCATCTCTTAGCTCTAGTTCTATACATTTCTGACCTGTTTCTGTTCTCTTCGTAGGGGACAAATTTAAAGATATAGCTCAGATACATATTAATTGTTACTAAAGCAATCATTCCTTTTTTTCAGGGTAATGGGGGTTAAGTGACTTGCCCAGGATCACACAGCTAGTAAGTGTCAAGTGTCTGAGGCCAGATTTGAATTCAGGTACTCCTGAGTCCAGGGCCGGTGCTTTATCCACTGCACCACAATCATTCTAATATATGTCATCTGACCCAATAATATCAGAAAGAGATTGTCATTCATACCCAAAAGAAGAAACATTATCAATGCTAGAACAGACTCAAAGTGAAACATCAATGGGAATGTTTATATCTTCTATGAGGAGAGGTCTTCAATGTCAGAACAGGCAATAAAACTCATCTTATAAGCTTATTTGATACCATCTACATTTGAAAAGAAGTAAATTTATAATTGATATTTGAAAAAGAAAATTCATTCCAAGAATCAGAGCTATAGAAGTATTCTAGCAAATAATTGATGATCATGACCATTTCTCAAGTGTGGCTGACATAGGGATTTGTGTGTGTGTGTATGAAATTAGACTAAGTTTGGTCTTTTCCAGTTAAGAAATTCTGTATATCTCTCATCCATTTATCATAATTTCTATAGGAATTTAACATTATATAGATTTATACATATATACACATATGTATATACACATATATCATATACAACCAAGACAATTCATTACAGCATTGTGTTTACATTATGTTTTACATATTCATATTAAAATAATGTATCATGGATAAATGTGATTAGCTTTTTAAATCCACTAAGATGTCATTAAATTTAAAATAGAAGAAATGATATATTGTATTAAATATTGACTAATAATATAAAAGTGGTTAATGGGCAGCCACAGTATCAGGCAAAAAATCTTGTCATAAAAGCTCCTTTTTCCTTAAAGAATCTAGGTTGCTGGAATGACAGATAATTAATAATTCAAAGATTTTATAGAACTGATTTTTTTGCTATATCAAATATCCTGGCACTTATTTATTCAATTTTTATCTTTTAAAACCCACTGTGCAATGTAAAATGATTACAGTAAAGTTGGACCCCTTTAAAGCTTTTAATGAAGAAGTTTACCTCAATCATACATGATTTTACTAGTGGCAGGTCTGCCTCCTCATATCAAATCCTATGGATTGCAGAGACTGTCTTTTCCTTCCACCTCTCTCCTCGAAAAACTAAGCTAACTGCATCTTGACAAATTATTGTGTTTGTTCCATTCTTAAAGCTCTCCAGGGAAAAAATCATTTCCTGCATTTCTGTACTACAATTATTAGAAAAACTTTCATTATAAAAACCTTGAATCCAACCTTATAATTTGAGCCTAATTCTTCTTCATGGAAGATTTATTCATTATATTTGATCTTCAAGCACTTGAAGTCATGACTCAGCCTTCTAAATTATGCCATCCATCCCCTCCCCCATTATTTTCAGTCTTTGGTATTTTTAATCGTATCTTCCAACCTCTGAGTCATCTTTATTGCTCTTTTAAAGATTCTCCTCACATTTATCATTATATCATAAATTATGGCCACTTTCCAATGATAAGGTAAGCTTTCATCAATATGAATGCATTGCTAGGGTTACCTCATATTTCTCATGACTCACTTGTACTTTTAATTACAAGATGAATTTCTTGTTTACTTTCTGCATTTATTAGGCCATTAGAAAAAACTTAAGTAATTCTGGTCATTCTTCCTTTGGTAATTAATTCACTTTCTTTACTAGATTAATAAATGTGTGAAATAATTAATGTTAATTTCAATAGTCAGTCTGCAACCAAGCACTGGTTACTTTCTTTAACATGGCATATTTTATCTCTAAAGGTAGCATCTTATGGTAAACTAGGTATTGTACTGTTAGTCAGTGAGACCTACCTGAAAGGCCTTGATGCATCCTAGTTCTCTGATGATGAAGAAATCATTAAATTTCTTTAGAGTTTGGTTTCCATATTTCTAAAATGGAAATTATAACTGAAGTACTTACCTCATCCAGGTTTTAGGCAGTTAATGTGAGATAAAATATTAAAATGGTTTTCAAGTTTTAAAATTTTTAAAATAAGCTATATTATTATTATTATTATTCTATTATTTCAGTCTGATAAAATCTAAATAAAGATAGAGATGTAACATTACTGTGATACATTCTGGCTCCTCCATATTTTTTTCAGTGCTTTCTCTGCCTACTCTCCTATTCTACTTCAGACAGATTTGACTACTCAGTGTAGGCTTCTTACCCGTTTGCTTTTTGGTTTGCTATTCTTTTCACTTAGAATTACCTCTCCTTTTCTCTTCATATGTACTATGGAATAAATAAATAAATACACACACACACACACACATATATATATATATGTATATATACATATATATATGTGTGTGTGGTATATAAATGATATATATATATGGTTTATATATGGTGTGTTTGAGTATGTATACATATATGGTTCTAGTATATGGTGTGTATGTATATGCGCATGTATATGTATGTGTATATGTATGTATATACCATATACTAGAAATTCATCAAGTATAATTCACTTTAATAATTATCACCTCCAAAATTAAGCCTCCCCCAAAAAGTACAACTGAGATTCATTTTGTTGTCCTCTGATATCCAATGAGAGGCAACTAGACATAGAGTATATAGCTAGAGTCAAGTAGTCCTGAATTCAACTTCCATGTTTGACCTAAATAGTTTTGTGACTTTGGGCAAGCCATTTAACCTTTTTGTTACCCTAGACAATTATCTAAACATGTAAATTCCAGACAGTTGGTAATCTGAAGAGTTTCTGCACTGAGAATTCATACACCTAGAGTGATTCCCTCCACTGAGTAAACTGACAGGACCAGACCAAATTGAATTGGGGGAGGGGATTGTTTGTCTTCTGAGGCAGGTTAGTCAGACTAGACAATTTTCCTGTTGAGGAAGGTTTGGGGGTGGTAGGTGGGGAAGGGTGATGCAGATAGAAGTAACTATGGAAAATCTACCACTGCATCTACTAAATACCAAAAGAATTAAATCAACCAGTGTGCCCATCCTTGTTTCTGTTTCTTCTTACTGCTATATGCAAAGATTCCTGTGATCTTTTCAATCTATGTTGGTGCATTCATCCAGGCTTCTTTGTTTATTCCTGATCGAGTCCTAAAGGTTCATTGGGGGTCAGATTATTTTGTAGTCCTCTCAGAGCAAAGGAGCTAAGGTTTGATTTCACGTTTTCTGTGATGTTTCCTATAATCAGCATAAAAGGAACCTGAGTGACTATATTCAAGTTGGTCACATAATTTCACATTATATATTTTGATTCTATATTAATAATTTTAAAACTTATGTTCTTCTTCATCATGAACTGTGTACCTCTCTTCCTTAAACCCAGAGTTCAAATGGTATATCTGATCTGGCTGATATCATAGTATTGGTTTCTGTTATTACTTAAGTATTGTATGGTTTCTTTTGAAC
Organism: Dromiciops gliroides; assembly: GCF_019393635.1. Classification (NCBI taxonomy): domain Eukaryota; kingdom Metazoa; phylum Chordata; class Mammalia; order Microbiotheria; family Microbiotheriidae; genus Dromiciops; species Dromiciops gliroides. The sequence continues at coordinate 199,232,858 of NC_057863.1, read as the reverse complement.
TTTTTGCATGAAATTCTGGTCTTCTCAACTACTGTAGGTCATAAGTTCCTCAAAAAAAGGGTTATCTGTGATATTTCTTCATCACTCCTGAAGCACTAGAACAGTGACTTTCAATACAATTAAATTCTTTTTCAATTTTTTTCCCCTGATTAACAAAAATCTAGCTTTCCCTTTCTAATTCCCCACTCTGGCGAAAGCAAAACAAAATTAAACAACCTTTGTAAAGAGAAGGTATAGTCAAATCAAAGTAAATTCCCTCATTTAAATTAACTAATTTTTTATTAAGCACTTTATGAATACACAGCAGTGTTCTGTGTGTGGAGGAAAATATAATACTCAGAAAAATCTCTAATCATTCTCTAAATGAACTTACACTACAGTAAAAATGTATACTATTTACAAAATACCTATAGCACAAAATAAATGTGATGGAGAAGGAAATGACAGGTTCCTCTAGTGTCTTTGTCAAGAAAATGCCATATGGGTTCAACAAAGAGTCACACATGACTGAAATGACAGAACAAAAATATATGAGATAGAACTAGGAAGAGTGAGTACCACCAGATAGGAAGGTAGTTACACAACAGGTAAAGGGGTTTGAAATTTAGTTAGTGGGCAATGAAGAGCAATTGAAAGATCAGAGGATCACAGATTTAAACCTTGTTGGGTCTTTTGAAGCCATGTAGTCTAATCCCTTCTTTTAAAAAAAGTTGGGAAAATTAAGGGCCGGAGGATGGAATAACTGGCCCAAGATTGCATGGGGAGAAAGAGGAAGAATGAGGACTTGAACCCAGATACTATGATTACAAATTGTATGTCCTTTGTCATGTTCTATGCAACTTCCTTCCACATACGATGATTTTTACACATTTCTCAATGCCTCCCTTACTGTGCAGTTCTTCACATGAATGCATTCCCCTAAGAACAAACCCTTTTGTTCTTCAGACTTCTTCTGGCCACACTTTGACTTTTCTACAAAATTGCTTGGGCTTCAATCTCCCAGAGACTGTCTCACTTTTTCAATCTCTTTCTTTTACAGAGGCTCTCAATTTCTGAACCACTAATTTATTACATTACTTTGTGCTAGTTATTCCATGTCACCATAGCTAGGAGTCAGTTTCCACCAAGATGCCTCTAATATTGATGGTAGGGTTATACCTTCACAGCTCCTAAATAGTGTTGTGTTCTCCACTGCCTCTTGGCCATTAAGTATGGGTATCCCCCAGTGTTCTGTTGTGAGACCTTTTCTTTTGTTAATTTACATTTTCTCACATAAAGAAGTGTGAGATTTCATCAGGTTGGTTGATTTTAACAGCCACCTTTTCACTCCACAGCCATCTTATGTCTATCAAACACCTTTCTCTCTAACAAGAAACTTTGCCCTGTTTTTATTCCTGGGCCTTTAGTAAAGGGCTAACATGAAAAAACAGGTCTCAATAAATGTATTGAATGAAAGAATTTATGAATGAATATGTTAATAATTATATCATTGAACATATATATTTCCCAAAACCTTTCATCATTTTAATATTAAAGCATTTTAGCAGAACATCCCACTGACTACTATGCTCACAAATTAGATTACTATAATCTGAGTTCTCCTAATTTTGTTACGTTTATTGTTTTATGTGGAGCAAAATTTTAAAAACATATCAAATTGAAGGAATATAAGTCAGTTCCCAAGATCTACCTATCTTCCATCTTTTCAACAAAAGAAATTAATCTCAAAAGTTCTGTCAAACATTGTTATCCAGCATGAATGTGAAGAATACAATATCGAGTGTCCAAATATCTTTTCCCTAAAGACTTCTCATGGAAACAGGAATGAGAACTATATTAAAGCCATTAAATGAGGGGCGGGTTGACATTATCACATAATACTTATTACCATTTTCTATAGTCATTTAAATTTCAGAGATCCTATATTTTCATTTTATGTTGTATAGCTGCCAATTTAGTCTCACCCACAGAAGTGTACTGTTGATATTAATGGCACTGATGATCTCTAAATCCTTTTAAAGCTAGACCTATATTTTTAAATATAATAAATTCTTTCCATATTTCTGGAAGGGATCTCTTCCCTTCCTGAATTTAAATGGAACTTTATTTTTTGCCACTTTTACTTATCTATGATATTCCACTTTTGTATAATAGTGGGTTTTTTCATGTACATTTCTTATCTTCTTTATTCTATTACTATAAAAGAGCCAAGTACCTAGGTAGCAATTCCTTAAATTCATTCTGAAGCTTTGTGTATTTGTGCAGTCACAATGTTTATTCTTTGTTGTTGGAATGAATCCCCTCCTCATCTACTTTGATTCAATTCAGCTGACATTTCTGCCTTTCCTCATTTTCCCAGCTAAAAGTAATCATTCTTTCTAAAATTCCTTTTCCATTTTGCATCAATTTCTCCTTTGCCCCAATCACATTCTACTTTGAATTATGCTTACTTTTTTTGCACATATTATATCTACTCCAGGAAAATAGAAACTCTTTGAGACAAGAATATACAGTGGTTCAGTCTTTCTCATCTTGTCTACATTTCAAGGACCCACATATTGTATTCACATACTACTAATACACTCCTAAATTCTGCTAGTTCCCAAAATGATTTCTCTATTCCATATCCTTTGTAGTCTAGTCACACAAAAAGGGAGAGTGGTCAGTATTTTATTTTATACAAAGGGAAATAGACAATACAATAAAAAGGGAAAAAGCAAAAGTTCAAAGGGATGTAGTTTGTTGACTATAGAGCAGCTGGTGCCAGGCACTTCCAATCACAGGAATAATTTTGTTTGTTTGTTTTAGTCTTTGCTTACTTTTTTTCTAGGCAGAAAACTAGGAAAGATTTTTTTTGCAACAAGTATCACTGATAAAGCCCTCATTTTCCAAACATGTAGAAAACTAAGTCAAAGTTTTAAAAATACAAGGTATTCCCCAATCAAAAAATGGTCAAAGGATATGAATGGGAAGTTTTCAGACAAAGAAATCAAAGCTATCTACACTTATGTGAAAGAAATCCTCTAGATCATTATTGATCAGAGAAACACAAATTAAAACAACACTGAGGTAGCACCTCACACCTTTAAGAGTGGCAAAAATAACCAAAAAAGGAAAATTGTTGGATGTTGGAGGGGATGTGGCAAAACTGGGATGCTAATCCAACCATTCTGGAGAGCAATTTGGTACTATGTCCAAAGGGCTACGGGACTGCGCATACCATTTGATCCACTGCTAGGTTTATATCCCAAAGACATTACCCAAAAGATGAAAAGACCTACTTGTACAAAAATGTTTATATCAGCTCTTTTTGTGGTGGCTAAGAATTGGAAATCAAAGGAATGCCCATCAATTAGGGAATGTCTAAACAAACTGTGGTATATGAATATAATGGAATATTATTGTTCTATTAGAAATGACAAGCAAGATATCTCAGAAAGGCCTCAAAAGACTTGTATGAACTGATGTATAATGATGTATAATGTATAATAAGTAAGCAGAAACTGGAATACATTGTACACAATGACAGCAATATTGTTTGATGAAGAATTATGAACTATTTTACTATTCTCAGCAATGAAATGAGCTAGGACAGTTCCAAAGTACTAATGATGAAGCACACTATTTACCTCCAAAGAACTGATATAGATTGAAAACAGACTGAAGCATGCTATTTTTCACTTTCATTTTTGCTTTTGAGTTTTCTAGTACAAAATGATTAATATGTGATTGTTTTATACATATTTGCACAGGTATAAACTATATCTGATTGATTACTACCTCAAGGAAGGGAGGAGAGAAGAGAGAGAAAGAAGGGATAGAAGTTGGAACTCAAAACTTTAAATAAAATGTTTATCAAATTTAAATAAATCTCCTTGTGGGAAGGCAAGACACAGAACTTCAAGGGGTTACTCAGAGTTTAGTTTTTCTTCAACTTGAAGACATGAGGCAAAAGCAATGTTTTTGAGGAATATTTGGGTTTGGTCTCACAACCATAGTCTTTGTCAGAACAGCAAACATCTTCAGAATCCTCAGCATCTAGGGTTCAGCATTTTATCAAAGTCTCTACAACAGAGATAGGTAATAGAACAAAATAGCTCAGCTGATGACTTGATGTAAATGGCCACAGAAATGTCTTCTGTATCATGTCTCCTAGAATTCTCCAAAAATAGTCCCACAGTCTTTCAATTCGGCAACATGAGTACTGGTGGATACTGAGGAAGCATCTTAAAGATAATTCTGAATCAGTGTTAAAAAAAAATTATGATTGTAGCCAGTCTCTCTATGATTTAGGGGCAACTGCATGTCTAGATTGTCCTGTACCTAAAATGGTAACAAAATGGTGGGAGAAGCCTTTGTGCCACCAAGAATGGTTTTTATTCATTAAATGTCAAAGTAAATACTTATTTGTTTGAGATGTTAGGGGAAATATCCATTTTAGGGAGAAAAGCCTGACTTCTCTAAAGCTTATTCCACTCACTAGAAATTGTACTTTTAAAAAATATTCTGATCATTCATTTAAAATATTTATTAATCAGGGTGGCTAGGTGGTGCAATGGATAAAGCACCGGCCCTAAATTCAGGAGTACCTCAGTTCAAATCTGGCCACAGACATTTAACACTTACTAGGTGTGTGACCCTGGGCAAGTCACTTAACCCCAATTGCCTCACTAAAATAAAACAACAACAACAACAAAAATCATTAATCACCAATTATGTGCCAGATATTATGCTAAATTCTAGCGAGATGTGCCTGGAGTACAGCTGAAGCAGATTAAAATGCAATTGGAAAATACTTCACCCCCAAAATAATTAATTAAAAAAGAAATATATAAATATGTGGTTTCTAAGTCAATATGCAGTCTGTAAAGATCCTTACATAAGGTTTAGTGGCTCCCATTTCTCTTTGAGTTTCACACCAGTGGGTCTAGAGATTAAAAGAAAATAAATTGCATTACCTTCTATTGCATACAAAAAAATTACATTCTATCATGGAAGACTTTAGGTAGGTCCTTTCTAACTCATTGTATTCATCCCTAAAGCCTTGGGGAAGTTTTTCAGTGCTCACCCACTACTACCAACTTGTTTTCACTATCCCACCATTCCATAACCAAAAATCTTGTTTTCCTCCAAACAAACCAAAAGGAGAAATAGATTTTTTTAAACAAAAATGCAACTGATCCAAATACATTTAATTATAGGGCCAGGCCTCCCAATAGCCAATCAAAAGAAAAAGCCAATTCAAAACAGTGTAAAATTAATGGAACTGAAGTGTTGTTGTTGTTGTTTTGGTTTGTTTCTGTTTGTTTTCTGTTTTCCTAGGGAAGAAGTTCTTGACACACTAATATGGAGAAAGGTAAAATGTAAATTTAATTCTCCAGCAATTACCAGCACAGTTTAGGTTGGTTAGCACAGACTGTATGAGTACATTTGTAAATGATTACATTAACTGCCTTGACCTGCTTGAGCTCCTTAATTATCCAGGTAACTGAGAACAGTTGTATGAGGACTGGCTCTATTGATTAAGTACCATAATTGCTTGATGATCCTTTGTGGTGACCAAGAGCAAACCTACTTGAGCATGCAGAAACTCAGTAACTTTGAAGCCACTTAAGCTAATACCAGCTTGGAAACAGATCCTGAGCCATTTGGCAGTGGACCTTCTAGAGACATCTCAATCTTCAGAAACTAATACATCCTATTTATGGTATTTTGGGGGACAACCTTATTTTACATGACTCCCCAACTTTGTTTATTGGACTGATAATTATCCTGTTTTTGAGAGATCTCCTTATCAAGAAATTTCATAATGGAGCTTTGAATTGTGAACTGTTTATCACTAAGGATGACTTCTGATTTGTGTAACAAAGTCACATGCTTGACCCCTTGAATTTTTCACTTGCCCTCCCCTTGGGAAGGGGACCCACCTTTCCCTCTAAAATTCCTTATTCGCCTTTGTTTAAAATGTATTTAAACCCACATAATATATTACCTGTTACCCTATTCAGCATAGGATGAATGATATCCATATACATGTAAATTTTTTTCTATTCTTCCCTGCTTAATAAAACCTTTCTTTAATTTCACAGGAATCCTCTTTCTCTGGTTATCTTCGCTTTTAGGAAAAAGGAGATTTAAATCTGGAGAACTGGCTTTGCATTCTCTGGCATCAAATTTGCTCAAGAGAGTGTTTGCCTTGGTTTACAAGACACACAAAGTAGCTTTGACAGGTATGATGAAATTCAATTGAATAAATTTTTAATAGCTGTTTTTTAGCACACATTTTTAGAAATAATGATTTTCTTGAACAGGCTTTATTCTTTTATATCAATTTAGTTGTAATACTCAAAAAGTGAAACAAATATAGTGAAGGTCTGATAACATGATTATAATGACTCAATGATTTGAAATTTGAAAAAAATAATTAAAATTATACATTCTTATTTTAATAAACTTTCTCCAATTGCCAGTGAATATATGCAATGTGAGGGACATTTTTTAAAAAATAAATCTCTCAGTATTTTACAACTACTGTACAGAAAGATAAGAATTGTTTTCTTATTTTGGAGAAAACATGCATAATAATCATCAAAGAGATTACTGTCATACCTTAAATAATTCACCAAGATAACCGAAGGTAATGTAAAGCATAAATGAAGGATGCCCATGGTTAATTAAATTGCATTTCTCAGGCAAAATAAGAAGTATGCCAATCAGATATGAGTTTCTGGCTCTATCTAGCTGCTAAGTATTTAAGACTTTACAGGAAAGAATAAAGGAATAAGTTGGGTTTAGCATTATTATAGATGTGAATCACATCACAAGGAGATAATACTGTATTATTTTTCTGGAATAACAATGAGGATATTCACCTTAAGAGGCTCCCTTTGATGCAGTATTTAAAATGGTAAGTGAAGGATGAGTGAGGAACAAAATAGAACCACAGGTGGTGTTTTGGTTTTTGTGTCCCTAATGCTCCAAATGCAGCAAATGAATTAATAGATAAAATATAGAATCTCTATGAAGTCTGATAGAAACTGTGTAAACTGTTCAAATATATATTTTCCTTGTTTAGATCTTATTAAAAACAACCAAACTGCATCACAAAACATATAGGGTTAAAATAGTTGCCAGCTAGTGATTCTTTATCATTTTATGATTAAAATTACCTTTTGGGTTTTGTTTTTAGGGTATGGGTAAGATTGTGAAAATGTTCAAGGAGAACGAGCTTGTTTAAGAGAATTTTATGACTAAAATTCCTGTTACTAACTCAAACACACTTCAATTTCCTCAGAATCTTCTTTGTTCAGTGGCAATCATCTGTGTGAGGGAATCCTGATTTCTTTGCCCAGGCAGTCCAAGGGAATGAGTATTCTATCACTTTGGTCAGGGCAGGAAGAGCACAAGTGACTATGGTTTCTCAAAGGTCCATGTCAATTGTCGGCTTGATGTCTTGCCTGGCAGTGATTGTCATTTGGCCTTTGAGCTCATTCACTGGAATCCAAAGCAGAACATCATTTTCTGTGACTACAGATGTCCAGCCACCCAAGAAGAATCTTAACAGTGAGTTTTCAGTGTGTAAGCTAAAAGGACTGACACCATGTCACCCAAATAATGATTTTGGGAAATTATTAAAGCCCTTTTAATCGTATGCTGATTAGCACCAATTATGTTCCTGAATAATGGAATGGATAAATGCTGCCCTGAGACAGCAAAGAAAGATGGAAAAGGACCCTAAATGAAGGTGAGGGGGGAAGAAACTTGCAAAAGCAAAGTGTTATGCAAAAGGACAAAGGAAATTAAGGCCATCAAAGAAAACAAGTTATGAATGTAAAGTGAAAAAATAAGAAACAAAAAGTCGATGTGCCAGACTTAATAAGTAAATACTAGGTGAGGGGGAATGCTATAGCACTGAAAAATGAACAAGATCCCTTTGAGATTTGTTCTTTATAGATAAAACAGATGTAATAAACTTATAATGTCAGCCTTTCAAATCAGCGATATTGTATTGGATGCTATAATGATATTTTTGTATCTATTCAAGTTATCTACAACATAAAATCTGGGTTACTTAAATTCGATTTTGGATTGTTTTTTCAATAGAATTTTTTAAAATTTAATTTAAAGAATAACTAGTAAATATTTAATATGTACAATGACATTACTTTAGATCCAAGAGGAAGAGTTACTTTAGGGAAGCTATGTAAAAGAATGTGTCAGGAAGCAATAGAGATTTTATAATAACTACCCATAGCTTTAGCTTGTAAAATCCCACCAAGGCATTTATCACATTGCTGTAGCTTTCTCTGGCTACTAGATCTTTCTTTAGAGATTTGACAAGAATACCTTCTTTTGCATAATTTAAATTAGAAGGTTAAAAAAATTCCTGTTTGAATTGCCTAAATGATCTCAACTAAGAAAGTATTTCACAGGTCAGAGCAGTTATGAGGAAAGTTATTGTAGCTGTGTATTTTTAGCACAATTATTTTATGGTTCCTTAGTGGGGGGAAAAAAAAGTGTGTTTCTGATTGGCAAGTGTATCAGGTTGCTACTATTTTTCACAAAGATCTTGATCATTCAATTCAATGTTTACAGTACATATGCCCTTTAGTTTTCAGTAACCTTGGGTATTGTGGCACATAATTGATAGAAAGAAGTAAAGTGCTGATAATGTTTAGAATTAGAATTCAGTTTCTTCATCTAGTTTAGACTATTAGTACATACATATTTATGTATTGTTATTTTGAGGTGCAGTAGTTCAAGCCCTGATTATTCTATTAAGCCCTTATACTCATTCAAATTTCTCACATGCTGCTTCTATTTACTAAATGTTATCCAGGCCTTGCAAGTTCTAATGAATTTTTAATCGTAAAGTGACGATATGATTTTCTGCTAACACTCAAAAGTCATCCATCATTAAATATATTTTACAAACCAATTCCCTTCAGCTACTGCTCACCTGAAGCTTACCTACTCCTTTGACAACTTACCACTTGACTTGTTTGAAATATAACAAGGAATGCATTATTTAGCTTTTGGAAGTCTTCCTTATTATGAAAGCTTAAAGTGTGAAATCTAATTTGCATACAGTAACAGCTTAATTGGATTGTTATCTCAGTTTCTCCTGGGAAATCCTTACTGCATTTGAAGCTCTGTATTTTGGGGGCTCATTCTTGTTGATACTGTTTATTGGCAAACATATATCTATTTATTATTCATTGAAAAACTGCTTGTTCATATTTTTGCATATTCTCATCTCTCAAGCTAGACAAATATTCATAAATCTTTGAATTACTTTTATTTTTTAAAATTTTCTCCTCCCAATATAAAGAGGAGGGGGCAGGGAATACCTCCTTTTCTAAGAAAGGTACCTTGAGTTTGGGTGTTTAAAAACAATTTTGCCCATCTTTGTTTTTGAAATAAATTAGACTACAAATGAATGTAGTTTACATGAAATGAATACTTTATCAAAGGGTCTTCCTCTAATATTAAGCCAAAGAGTTCAAAGTCTTCTTTTTTGTTACAATGTTTTGGATAAGATGATCCTCAAATTTCAATTACAGGAGGAGAAAGAAAAAGATGAGTTATGAAAGGGTAAAAGGTGAAAAAGATTAAAGTGAGAACAGTAGCAGAGTGGTTGGAGAGAGCATTAAGAATATTGAAAAGGGCATGGGAGAGGACTCCTGAATTCAACAGCTGCCACTACAGATTGGAGTCAGATCTGTTCTGTGAAAGAAATTATTTTTTCTCAAGGATAAATCTGGTTGAAATTAACCGACTACTTTTTGTTCAAAAATTCCTCATGAGAATTCCCCTTTCCCAAATGGAAATGCCATTGTAGCCAACATGTACTTTTCTCATGTTAATTTGAGTGTTTAGTACTTTGTCATCATAGGCAGATACGACCTTTTTTTCTCAGATTCTGCCATAGAAAGCAAATGTCTTATACTGTCATGCAACTGTATAGATATTTGTTCATTACACTATTTCAGAAAGAATCCAGCTGTATCATGTTCACTAGGATTTGTTTACATGTTCTTTGTGGATAGAGCTGGGCCCTGGAACTTAAAAGACCAGAGTCCAAAGCCAGTTTCGGACATTTATTATCTGTGTGACCCTGAACAAGTCATAGTCTCTGCCTCAGTTTCCTCAAATTGGGACAATAATAGCACTTTATTTTCATGGTTCTGAGGATGAAATGAGATAATATTTATGAAAAGCACTTAGCATAGTTGCCTTCTTTCTTTCTCCCCTTTCCCATTCCATATATCATAGTTCCAGAGCTGAAAAGAATTTTAATAATTATCTAGACCAGATTTCTCATATTATAGATAAAGAACCTGAGAAGCAGAGAAACTAAACTGACCAAGGTCACACAAGAAGAATTTGACATCAGTTCTCTGATTCCAAAGTCAACATTATTTCTACTTTGCTAACCTTTTTCAAACGCCTTAAACCAGAGCCAGTGAATCCAACATACAGACCTTAAAACCTAACATGACCTTCACCCCTTTTCCCCTCAGAAAATCCAATCCAATCCAACAACAACAACAAAATGTATTAAGTACCTGCTAGGTGTCTAGTCATGTGCTAAACACTTAAGATACAATTAATAAAAGGAAAGACAGTCCCTGCCCTCAGGTAGCTTACAGTCTAGTGAACATATGCAATAAGAAAAACGGAGAAAAAAAAGCTGAGCTAGGTTGGGTAGGGGAACATTAGGGATTACCTGACTGGGGGCATTTTATTCTGTGGAGATGAAAAACTATGCAAGGTAGTAGATGCAGAGTGGAGTGAGATGAGTCCAGTTTCTGCCCTTTGTAATGGAGGAATTTAATTTTTCAAAACATGTATTAGGTTGAATTAATTTTACTCCTAGTCTAAATAAAAAATTTTCTTTGATATATGCTGTAACCTGCATATCTTCAGAATGTCTAAAAGGATTTAGAGATTGGAGCATTTGTCTTTATGAATACCAAAGATTTGGCAAAATTAAGCCATTTTAGTAGGGGAAAGTCAGATTGCTTGTCATTGAAGATCTACCTGACAAAAAATAAGTTGAACTTTTCACTTTTTCTTCACTTGGTTCCAGAGACAGTAAGCAGCTGCCCATCTTCTAATGTATTTCCAGAACTGTTTATCTCTTCCCTAGATCACAGTCACATCTCTCGTGTGAATGAAATTATTTCCAGATGAATTTTTTAAAGTGTAAAATCAATGTTCCCAGTGACCTTCCCCTTGGTATTTATATGTGTATACACATACAATACATATGTAAATATATACATAAACATGCATATTTGATGTATATGTATATAGTAATATATTAACAATAATTTATATATGCACATATGTATATATAATATTGTGTATATATAAGCATGAGGGATGGGATTCAGTTGAAATATGTTGAATTTGAAAAGCCTATGAAACATCAAAGTGGAGTTGTTCAGTATCCATTTGATGATACATGCCTGGAGTTCAAGAGAGTTATTAAGACTCAAAATATAAATTTGGAAGCCATATGCACAGACATGAAAATTGGGTTGTTAGGAAAGGACGGGTTCATAAAGAGAGGAAATATAAAGTAGGGATCTCTTCCCCCACCTCCATACATTCTTAGGGAATGCTCATAATCAATTGGCAGGATGATGATGAATTTCTAGCAAAGAAAACAAAATATTAATGTTCAGAAAAGCAGAAAGAGATCCAAGAGAAAATAATTACAAGAACGAAACTAAGGTGAAAAATTTTAGAGAGGTCATGAAGAATGAGGACCAAGAAAATGTCACAGATAAGCAATCATTGGTTATATATCTACACACAAGATAGATAATAGAAAGATAGATAGATAGATAGATAGATAGATAGATAGATAGATAGATGTATATATAGATATAGATATATACACACACATATACATATATATGTTGTAGTAGCAGAGGTTTTAAAAGAATCACATTATCAATAAAGATTAAGTGCCATCTTCATCTATGTGTTTATCTATCTATCTTCATCATCATCTATCTGTAGTTTGGGGTATAGAGTGTATTGCCACTCTGGGGGGGATTTGGGAACTCTCTTTTTGGGGGGGGGGCAGGGCAATGAGGGTTAAGTTACTTGCCCAGGGTCACACACCTAGTAAGTGTCAAGTGCCTGAATCCAGATTTGAACTCAGGTCCTCCTGAATCCAGGGCCAGTGCTTTATCCATTGTGCTACCTAGCTGCCTTATGAAAACTCTTCATGTCAGACTTGGTGAGATCTGAACTGAGTCTTGAACTAAATCAGAGATTCCAAAAGACAAAGATGGCAAGGTAGTAAATTCTAGGTTTGGAGATCATCCAGTACACAGGCATGGAGATAAAAGATAGAACAGTATATATTCAGAAGGACAAATAGAACAGCATCATTGGATAACAGAGTGTGAAGAAAGGAGCAATGTGTGAGGAGCTCAGAAAGAGTCATTTGGATGTAAAACAAAGGGTTTTTTATTCCATTCTAGAGTTAATAATGAGCTACTGAAGCTTATAGATTCTAAGGGGTTGTCATGCTATGAGCAATACTTTATCAGGAGGAATTACTTCTGAATTGTATGTTAATTTTATAGTGTCTATGTTACATCTATTTTACGTCCTTTTTATTGTTTCAGTGTTTTGGATACCATGGAAGGTAATACCTGATCTGAGCCTTGTAGAAAGTTAAGGATACTAAGAAGTCAGGGTGATGAGGGAAAGCATTCAAGTCTCTTCATTGCTTTTTGAGTCACCAGTACACTGTCACTATTTTTAGGTGTTACTTTATCCATTTGGACACTGCAAGAAACTTCTTAAATGAAAGGTTTGGATACTTTTGTCAAGCATACTTCTCTATTTTGTGCCTCATTCTATATTAAAAATCAAAGGGGGGGACAGCTAGGTGGCACAGTGGATAGAGCAACAGCCCTGGAGTCAGGAGTACCTGAATTCAAATCTGGCCTCAGACACTTAACACTTACTAGCTCTGTGACTCTGGGCAAGTCACTTAACCCCAATTGCCTCACTAAAAACAAAAAAAATCAAAGGGTATTCTAACATAATTATGTCTGTTTTCTTAGCTATCTAGAAATCCTTTATAATCTTAGTATGTTTGAGAAATACATCAATAGTCTTATGCCTCTGTGTGTGTGTGTGTGTGTGTGTGTGTGTGTGTGTGTGTGTCGGGGGTGGGGGGATTATTGGACAAAACACACAGGGAGAAGTAATAGTAGGCATCCTCTTGGGTAGGAGCTCAGAAGGCCAGCACTGAGCTCATAGGGTATGGGCATGATGCAATAGTCTTTAAGGCTTCATTTTGATTGATTGAATCAAATAGTCTTATTTGTAAACAAATATTTCAAATAATGAGATGATATATTCTTTAAACATTTCTAACTCAGGAATGACTAAAAATTTGGCCTGTTTTAGAAGAAAATTTATAAATGACCACTAGTCCTCTCCTCATATTTTCAAAAAAGAATATACTTTATGTTTGTAAATAATTAAAGATTTTATAGAGATGAGATAATAAACATATAAGCTAAAGGTTATTATCTTTAGCTACAAAGCTGGTAAATGGAAAAACTGGGATTCTAATTCAGAGCTCTTGTTCCCCAATCCAGTGCACTTTCTTCTATAGCACCCTGTTGATGTAATAACCATGACAATTATTTTTACATTCATTTTGCTTCTAAATTCCCAAGCCATCTGTTCTCTTAGGCAGGTTAAGGCATCTACTGCATTTTTATTTACATTCAATTTCTTAACAAGCCATTTGACTACTCAACAAATGAAAACTTCAGGTAAAGCAGTCTGAATTATTCCAAATTTTAAATTAATAGAATATACATCAATGATTTTGCAATGTAATCCATGTGGTTAGAAGAGTTTATTAAAATAACTTTTGACAGTCACTTTAATTGTGAATGGTACAATGAATGTGCTGTATATACATAATTTAAAAAAAATTATACCCATTTCAGATCATTATTGGGGTTTGAGTATTAGACAGGGCTTAATAAACTTTTTTAAGTCTTAATTGTCTTTATGCATGTCAGTGTTAGTCTGACAAGAGTTTTAGCTGTCATTTTGATGGATAAATTGAAGCCTCATGTGTTATATTTTTAGGGTAATAAGCAGTTGAAATATATGATCTTGTAAGGAAGTTCTTATACTCCCAGTATTTGTGTGTGTTTTCTGAAACCATGGATTCTATGAATGCTATATCTGGCTATCCCTTACAAAATGCTATTCTCTTCTCTCAACACTTTATAAACAAATAAAGTACAAATAGGAATGCATTGATGTAATCACATGTAAATATATGTATATGAGTTTTATGACATATACATATATGTGTACATAACATCTATATCTATCTATCTACACCTGTCAACAGTCCTGTCAATATATCCTAAGAAAAAACATTGGTGTACATGCTATACTGCCATATGTAAATAGTATTTTAAAGTTGTCCCTGAAAGTGATACTTTGTATTACTGGTTCCCACTTATGTTTTATTCCCTCCATGCCCCCTGTTCATGTTTCTCTCCCTTCATGTTATTCCCCCTTTCAGAAAACAAGAGCAGTGGCAGCCGCAGCAATAACAACAACAAAACAGAAAACAAAACCACTGATGATAATCACCATGGCTTTCTTTTTTCTTTTATGTGGAAAATATCAAAAGCAAGACTACATGAAGATATAATTGGGGAAGAGGTGGACACATTTGAGTGTAACCTTCTCCAAAAGTCCTTTATCAATTCTTAATTCTCTCTACAACCAAGAAAGACTGGAAGTGAAATTATTATGATCCCTATTTTGCAATAAAGGAAACAGCGACCCTGAGAAATTATTTAACTGATCTAGATTCACAAAGATAATACTTTTTTCTATAGAAAATAGGTTTATTGAGAGAGGGCCTATAGGGATTGCACCCCCCAAGCACATTGCAAATGTTACGGAAAGAATACAATGAAACATGGTTACCAATAAGCAAATCATACACATGAACATTTAGTGACATGAACAGAATCACAAAATGTTACTGGCACTTACCCAGCTTGCTGATCCGGCCCAGACTATGTCACGTACTGTGTCACAGAATGCTATGGTCCTGAGTCTTAATGCCGATTTGTTCCTTCAGCTTAGAACCTATTTCCAGTGTGGTTAAGTACAATGCATCTTTTAAAAAGGTACATTACAACTAAGCTGGTATGACCTTTGGTAGAACATATAACCACAATGAAAAGAGACAATGGTCAAGAGACAAGTTTACAAGTACTGTATTAGCTTTAACCACTAAGGCATATTCATAACACATAAAGAACAAGTGATATAATATACATACTGACTAACTTAAGAGAATAAAGAATACTTAATCACCATTTGTCTCAAATAATACTGATTATTACAACAGTTAAATCACTTATATTTAAGGGTTGGGGAAAATCTCACTCAAAGTCGGTGGCATAGCATATCAAAGGTCAGGTGGGAGCTGGTAATTTCTCAGATATTATGGTTGCCCCCTTCTCAAAATGAAACCCAAGGGGCAGCTAGATGGCGCAGTAGATAGAGCACCAGCCCTGGAGTCAGGAGTACCTGAATTCAAATTCGGCCTCAGACACTTAAAAACACTTACTAGCTGTGTGACCCTGGGTGAGTCACTTAACCCCAATTGCCTCACTAAAAAAACAAAACAAAACAAAACAAAACAAAAAGGGGGGCAGCTAGATGGCGCAGTGGTTAAAGCACCGGCCCTGGATTCAGGAGTACCTGAAGGTTTGTGTTTGAAATCCCAGCTCTAGGGGCAGCTAGGTGGCACAGTGGATAAAGCACCTGGATTCAGGAGGACATGAGTTCAAATCCTCCCTTGGACACTTGACACTTACTAGCTGTCACTTAACTCCCATTGCCTGCAAAAACAAACAAACAAACAAACAAAGAAAATGAAACCCAAAACAGTTACTACTGACTCATATGTAATATGGCAAATACCCCATCCATGTAGTTTTTATTTTTAATATGAGAATAGTCTATAGACACATCAAGGGCCTCCTTAATGGATGAATTTATTATGAGAAGGGATCCCATAGTAAAGTAAATCTTTGAATAACAAGATTAAAGAAAAGGTAAAGGGGGAAAAACATCCATTGTGCTTTTGTTTGATTATAGCTAAAAATATTAACTAGAGCAAAATTCTACCATAAGGGGTCTTGTCCAACAAAATGTAATACATGAATATATCATAGTCATAAAACAATTTCTTGAAACATGGAATAACTGAAAGTATAATGCTATTTTAAAAATTACTATCTGCTTAGTAATAGCAAATAATGTATAAAACAGGAAGAGATATATTGGTCAAAGGTATTTGTTGATGTCATTGATGATGTCTAATACAGAGTTTAAGTAGAAATTATTTCTAATAGAAGGTGTAGGTCCTCTGTATGCTTAAGTTTTAGGATAACATTGTGCTGATTGTAATATACTGTATCTAGAATGTTCAGACAAAGCCTTGTGATGCATTCACATTTACTGGAAATTATTTGACGATGTAGCAAAGGTCACTGAGGAGTAAGTAGACTGATAGGAGGAAAACCAAGACATTACAGTGCCATGAAAATACATTGAGGTGACAGAATCCAGGAGGTGACTGACCAAGTCAAATGCTATAGAGGTGAAGAAAGATGAGGATTGCGAATTGGCCCTTAGAAATGGCAATAAATAGGTAATTAGTCATTTTGAGAGAGGAGTTTCAGTTGAATAATGGGCTAGAAAATAGTTTGCAAAGAAATAAGAGAAGTGAAGATACATGGAAATGGCATTTTCAAGTAGTTTAGTCACATGATATATCGCTAAATATATGTCTATGTGTATGAAACCAAATATCAGAGCATATATTTGTTTGATTTGCAGGTTCCTATAAAAGTTTTTCATAGTATTTTCTACCATTTGATCCTTAGCGATAAATACTGGTGCATATGCTGCAATTATTTTCATGATGATATTTTGACAAATAGATATCAGCAGTGCGCAAAAAATGATGACCACATACCTCATGAAGCAATGTTTCTTGAAATTCCTGGGCATGAGATAAAACTCACTGAAACAATTCCTTTTCTTTGACTCTTTGAGGAATACTTGGGAGTCATCCTTCAATTTAGTTTCCTTTATTATTCTTTTGTTTACAGCAATTGAATTGAAGTGGAGCTGAGAGTCCTAAGGCCTAACAAGCACTCTGTTTTCAGAAGTCCTAGGTAGTTTTCTTGTATTATTTCTTACATTATGGTTTTCAGGTTTTTCAGCTTGTCATATTTTTCTGGCCCTTTTTCTCTTTGTATTGTGCCTTTGAGACTAATGTTTTTTGCTTATAGATATATCCTGGGTTCTTTTAACATTGCTGGTTTGTTTTATTTTTTTTTTTTACTTCTCTTCTTCCAGATTGACCTTCATGTAATTATGTTTTTATTCCCAATCTGTTGTTCTATCTTCCATTTCCTTGAAGGAATACAACACTATGGATTCAAGTTTTTCTATTCTGCTAATTGTTTCTTCTGTGCATAAATAAATTCTTCCATTTGCTCCTTCAAATTTCTTATCTGCAGATTCTGATTTCTCTCCTGAACCACTTCGAAGCATCCTGCTGTGATTCTATGTTCTTTCCAGTCTCCTTGCACTTTACTCCCCATCTTATATTCTTGGATCCAGTGACACTGGTCTCTTTGTTGTTTTATGAAAAAGATCATCCATCTTTCATTGGGGAAAGTCCTCCAGGCTTGGAACATTCTCCTTCCTCATTGACAACTACTCATTTCCCTGGCTTCTTTTTAAGACAGTTTTAGGATAACTTAAATCCCATTTTCTACTGGAAGACTTTTTCACCCCCTCTTAATTTCAATGCTTTTTCTCTGCCAGTACTTTTACATTCAAACCCAAGGTTTTTGATTCTCAATTCCTTTGCATGAAGAGTTCCTAAGATTTTGGGGTCATAGATAACTTTAATAGTCCGGTGATCTCTATAGATCCATTCTTAGAGTAATTATGTTAAATGTATGCGGTAAAATGCTTAGGATTAAAAAAGGAATACAATTTTATAAAAGTATAGTTATAAATAAAACAAAACACAGCACACCATAGGTTTAGAACTCTGCTGTATAGCAAGCTGGTTTTCATCTAGAACTTTCATGATTTAAACTGAAATTTTAAGATTTTCACTAGAATGTTATTATTTATTTAATAATTGTATGTTGATTTTGGGACTGAAAATAGCAAGTCAAGAAGGATAGCCCAATAGAAGACATCCTAAGCCTCGTAAGAAAGAATCTAACATCTGGGTTTTTTTTTTTTAATTTATTTTTTTGGGCAGGGCAATGAGGGTTAAGTGACTTGCCCAGGGTCACACAGCTAATAAATGTCAAGTGTCTGAGGCCAGATTTGAACTCAGGTCCTCCTGAATCCAGGGATAGTGCTTTATCCACTGTGCCATCTAGCTGCCCCCTGTTTTATTTTCTATTGAGGTTCTCAGAGGCCTTTATAGCATCAAGGAAGAAATCTGTTATAGTAGTTACAGATGTCCTAAAATAATGTATTACAATGGCATATGAAGTTTAGATGTGTGATACTGTTAGTTCAAATATACTTTTTTACAAATATGCACACAGTCTATAATCTGGCGGCATGAATAACTATAGTAGAGTCTCTAATTTGCTATTAATATTATTAACCTTTTTCTGCCTCTAGGGAAAATCATCCCATAATATCATTTATGCTTGGATAATAATGCCAATTAGCTTATAACATATGTTTTCAAGAAGTTTCATAGATTCACTTAGAATTTAGACTTGACTCCATCATTCTCTATAAGAGGGTGCATGATACTGAATAAAAATGGGAACATTGGCCTTTATAAATTCTTATTCCTTCAAAAATGTGACTGGAATATAATATTCTTATATAATCAAATGAAGAGTTGAAATGCAATAAAGTAGAAAACAGAACACTGGCTCTATCACATATGTTGTTGAGAATCCTTCATGAAATGCTTAATTTCAAGCATTCTTTATTTTCTATAAAATATGAGGTTGTAAAACCAGAAAATGCAGGTCCGACATTGGGTTCTGACAGTAAAGAAGCCATGAAATATTGGCTTGATCACTTTAAGTTTGTGAACCAAAGTTACTCATGTTCAAAGAGATAATGATAATTTTACCACCTATCTTTTAGGGTTGTTGTGAGTATACAACAAGATAATAAATTTCTTGGTAAGGCATTTAGTTCTATATAAGTGTCACTATAATTAATAATAATAGCACTAATAGCCTTGTATCTGTACCTGTGTACCCTTCTTATACTCTAAAAAATTATGGATTTATAGTATTACTTATATAATAAATATTTATTTATATAATAAAGACCAAAAATACAGTCCTTATCAAAAAGGAACTCACATTCTAGTGTAGGATACAGCATTCAAATAACTAGGTACAAACATAGGTTATATACAGAGTGGATAGGAGGTAAACTAATAGAGGAAATGAACTAGCAGCTGAGAAGGGTAAAGAAAAGTCACCTAAAAATGAAGCATTTGAAATGAATCATATAAAGAGATAGGGAAACTAGGAGCCATCATTAGAAGAAGGAGCACATTCCAAGAATAGGAGATTGTCATGGAGGGTCTTTTGCAAGAAAGAACAAGTTAGGCTGGTACGATATCAAAATATTTTGTATAGAAAAAGTGCTTAATAAATGGTGAATAAACAAGTTATTGAATTAATTACTGAACCTGTAGCACCTATCAGCACAATATAAACTAATTGAAGAGAAAAGTATTTTGTTTTTTTCTTTGTATCTTAAGAAGCTAGAATAGAGCTTTGCACGTGGTAGGATATATGCTTCCTGGATGTTCCTTGAACAAGACAGCACATATCTTGGCACCAAGCATTTTATCTGACTGTCACCCATGCCTGGAAAGCTTTTCTTCTGCTCTGACTATTGACCTTCTTGCCTTCCTTTAAGATTCAAAAGAAATCCCATTCTTAATTATAGTCATTTCCCATTGTAATTTATTTTTCATATGTATCCTGTACATAGCCCACTAGAAAAAATAAATCAACACACCACATGCATTTTCAATGTAGTTTAAAAGAAATTGGGGGAAAACACAAAAAGAAATGCACATTGCACAAACACTAGAAATAAGGCAAAATCCACAAAGATCTCATGTGTGAAATTGAAATCCTCTAGAAATTAAAGATTTGAACATAGTAGAATTAAAGGAATGTGTGAATGCCACTGAAAAACTCCTGAAAGTAATGAAAAAATGCTCATATGTATATGTATATATATATATACATACACACACACACACACATATATACATAAAATTAAAGTAATTCTACTGAAACTAACAAAATGCAGAATAAATTGTGTGAAATAAATAGCAGCAGATAATGCAGTCAAAGTAGAAGGGCAATCAAGGGAAGAACGTCTTAAGAGAATAATTGACATACAACATTTATTTCAGTTTGAGATCAGAGAATCCTTTCATCCTTATAATTTGAATGGCATTTGAAAATCAATGCAAGTTACAAACCTTGAAGGACAGATATACAAGCTCAAACTTCAACATGAGTATTTTTAACAAATCAAAAAAGGAAATTTTCAAAAATAAGTTGAGAAAACTTGCAAAATGTGTACAAAAAAGTGCATCTTTCCTTTATAGAACACATAGCAGCAAAATAATAATGAACGTAAGATACTGCTCTAAAAGGAGACTAAGTCTAGAGTAATCACACCCATGTCTCCCCTGTCCTGAAAAAACCCTAACTTGATCCTTCCAACTCCACTATCATTCTATTCCTTTTCAGTCCTTATAGGAAAATTCCTGTGTAAGAATTGCTTTGGGTGTGCTCTGCCCGGCTCCCTCTGCCCGTTCCAGGCACGCCCTGCACTGAGTCTCTGTGCCCCAGCCAGTCTTGAGGGTGCCAATGAATTAGCTTGGAGGGTATGGGTCATTGGCCCTGGGATTTCCTGGGAGAGAAGGGTTTTTTAAGGATGAGATGTAAAGTAGTTAGGGGGTTGGTAGAAGGAAGAGGGGGGAGCAAGAGACAGAGGGGAGCGAGGGAGCTTCGGAGAAAGGAGGCAAGCTAGAGTGAAAGGAGACAAGATCAGTAGAAAGAGTGAAAGTGAAGTAGAGAAAGCAGAGGTAGAGGGAGGGACCATAGAAGGAACCAGGTGGAGAGAAGGAGATGAGAGAAAGTACAGGCAGCAGCGGCAGCCAGCTACACTCATAGGCGAGAGACCAGGGAGGAGATTTCACTGTGGCAGGAAAGTTAAACGCAGTCAGGTTGTATGTCCTACTTTTTTTTTGTCCATTTTGTAAATTTATTGTAATCAATAAACCCTGTTCTTTTGTTTAATTGAAAGGAGGCAGATAAAAACACGCACCTGAAAAAGGAGTAGCTTACTACAATAAGGGAGCACCATGTTCTCTCCTCTCCTTTTTATCTCCTTACAATTTGACTTCTGAATTTATTATTCTGCTAAAACTTCTCTCTCAAAGTCACTAATGATATCTTAATTGTCAAATCTAATACCTTTTCTCAGTACTCACTCTCCTTGACCTCTCCAAAATTTAACAGTGTTGATCACTCTCTTGTACTTGATGCTTTCTTCTCTCTAGGTTTTTGGAATGCTACTTTCCTGGTTTTCCTCCTACCATTCTTTCTCTGCTCTTTTGCTGAAACTACCTCCATATGCCTGTGTTGAGCCATAAATGTCTTCTCTCCTGTCTTTAAATTATGTGACTTAGTAATGTCATCATGTCCCTTGGATTTAATTGCTATATCTATGTTGATGATTCTCAAAACTAATACCCCTACCTGCTCATCTTCAATCTTGCATCACCAATTGCCTTTCAAACATGTCAAACTGGATGCCCAATAGATGAACTCAATAAATCTAAAATAGAACACATTGTATTTTCCCCAAATACTCTTCTATCCTTCCTACCTTTCCTATTACCATAGAGATCATCAACATTTTCCCGTCCCTCAGACAGACAAAGTGGGAGTCATCCTGGATTTTTCACGATCTCTCACCACTCTTCCCTACCCCTATCCAATCTATTTCCAAGGACTGTTGGTTTCACCTTGGCAAAATCTCTCAAATATACCTTCTTCTCGCCTCTGAAACTGCTACCACTATAGTGTAGGCCTTTATCATCTCATACCTACATTATTGCAATACCCTGTTGGTGGGTCTGATGGCCTTAATTCTCTCCACATTTTAATCTATCCTTCATTCAACCACTAAAATGCCTTTCCTAAAACCTAGAATCAATTATATCCATCACCCACACAGCCCCCAATTCAGTAATCTCTTGTTGCTTTCTATTCCCTGTAGTATTAAATCCAAAATGTTCTATTTTGCATAAAGCCTTTTATAACATAGTTCTGTCCTAGCTTTCTAGTATTCTTACAACTTACTCCTCAACACATACTCTTCTGTCCAGAGACACTTGCTTCCTGAATGTTCCTTGAACAAGACACCACATATCTTGGCACCAAGCATTGTATCTGACTGTCACCCATACCTGGAAAGCTTTTCTTCTGCTCTGACTATTGACCTTCTTCCCTTCCTTTAAGTTTCAAAAGAAAGCCCATTCTTAATTCTAGTCCTTTCCCATCGTAATTTATTTTTCCTATGCATCCTGTACATAGCTTACTTTGTATAGATTTGTTTGCATTTTCTTAACCCTTTAAGTCTGTAAATTCATTATTGTCAGGAGAGAGATTTTTTTTTGCTTCTTTTTGTCTCTTCAGAGATTAGCACACACATACATGTATGCATTGCTGCAAACATATATATATATATGTGTGTGTGTATGTGTATATTAATATATATGTGAGTATATATGCATATATGTGTATATATACATACATGTACATATTGCTCATGGTTGCAGCGTGCCTGTATAATTTTTAAAATACTATCAGGTAATAATAGATAAGATATGATATTTAAGGTAAAATTAAATAGAATAAATAATGATTGAACTTGAAAATAAAAGAGTAGTAAAATATTTTCATCAAATAAAAGATAGTTTGAAAATATTTTGAGGGAAATGAAACATATAATATTTATCCATTCTATAAGAATTAAGTGGTCAAGAGGTATGAACAATTTTTAAAGAACTGAAAAATAAATATAACCATATGATATATGTAGTTCAAATCACTAACATAGAGAAGAATACAAATTAGAAATAATTTTAAAAATGGGAGAATTGAATATTGAAAGGGTTGTATGCATGCACACTACTAAACTGTAGATAGAGGCATGAAAGAGGTAAAGTTTTTTTAGATATGAATTTGCAATTATAAAAGAAAATTCCAGACTCTCCATATGTATCTGTACCCTAAGAAGTATCACATATAGTGTGAAAGCTTGTTGAGAACTTTTCAGGATTACTCATCTACCTTTGGCACTTAACTCTAACCTGTGGTTCCAGATTTAATTCTCAGATGGACTAAACTAAATTGAGGTGGTATATCTCCCCCAATCATGAAAAGACTCTTCTTGGAGGAATGGGCAGATGAGAACAGTTTAATCCAATGTCCATGAAAGTGGCTAAAGCAGAAACTGTGGAGCATTTAGAACTTGTTCAGACATTGAAGACAGACCATAGCCAGTCATCTTGATTTTTTCTTGCCACTGGACTTCAACGACTGATAGAAACAGTAAGCCTGGTAACTTTGTGCAATTCTTCCTCACTTAAATCTAATTCACTCATGAGTCAAGCCATAAACCTCTTAGAACATGAAGGACAAACAACACTACCCCAAGGAAACTATAGAAAAAATAGAATGTATAAGATCTTGAAATATCAAGACATTTAAATTAACACTATTTTTGGAAGAAGGGAGCTAGAAACACATGAATGAAGGGAAAAATGCTTACTATGAACCAACCGCTATGATAAGCACTGAAGGGCAGCTAGGTTGCACAGTGGATAGACCACCAGACATGGCTTCAGAATGACCTGAGTCCAAATCCAGCCTCAGACACTTAACACTTACTAGCTGAGTGACAATGGGCAAGTCACTTAACCCCAATTGCTTCACCAAGAAAAACAAAACAAAACAAAACAAAAAACAAACAAACAAAAAAGTATGATAAGCAATGTAAATATCAATACAAAAAAGCAAAAGCATCCAATACCTTCAAGCCGAATACATTCTAATACAGAAGACAAGAAACAAATAAAATAGTGGCCAGGAGGGTGCTCTTTGGTCCTAAACGTATAAGGTATAAGAGAACAATAAGGAGACCGTATGACAGACATCATTTGTGCTTCAAGTTAAGGAAAGACTGGGAGCAGGGAGGAAATGAAAACAAACAAAAAAACCTGTGGTATGTGACTAGAATTGGATATTATCGTATGCCATTCGGTAATTTTTTAATCACATAATTTTTCAATCTTTGTTACCCCATTTAGGATTTTCTTGGCTAAGATACTTGAGTAGTTTGCCATTTCCTTCACCAACTCATTTTTCAAATGAGGAAACTTAAGTAAGGGAGGTTAAATGGTAACACAGTTACTAAGTGTCTGAGGCTGGGTTTGAACTCAGGAAGATGTCTTCCTAACTACAGGCTTGGTGCTCTATCCACTCCACTATCTAGCTGCTCTTATTGTGGTGCTCTATCCACTTCAACACGTAGATGCCCTTATTGTTCTGTATCAACTGCTAATAAAAAAGCCATCAAGCCAGCCTAATTTAAGCAGAAATGCAAAGACTGGAGGCAGCATGTGCAAGATGAGTCAAATAATTACCACCACTGACTTGGCCATAAATTCTTCTTGACCCATGTAAAAAATGTACAAGACTCAGTTTTCCCAAAATCTCATTGGAACAGCATTCAGTCTACTGCTTCTTGTTCTGGGCAGGAATGCTTTAGACTTCATCCAGAGGATCATCTTGTAGAGAAGGGCAACCAAATAGCTAGACAAAAGCTTGCTATATTCTTTGCCATCACTTCTTTACCTCTTACACCTAACTTATTACAATCTGGCTCCTGACTTTATCAGTCAGCTAAAATTGCTTTCTCTAAAGACAGGTGTAGAAACAGAGAGATATAAATATAAATATAGATTTAGATCAGTTGCAAAATCAGCTGGATTAAAAATAATAAAAATGGGGGGCGGCTAGGTGGCGCAGTGGATAAAGCACCGGCCTTGGATTCAGGAGTACCCGAGTTCAAACCCAGCCCCAGACACTTGACTTACTAGATGTGTGACCCTGGGCAAGTCACTTAACCCCCATTGCCCAGCAAAAAATAAAATAAAATAAAAATAAAAATAATACTTGCTTTTCTTTATCCCTCTGCAGAATTTAGCTCTGTTGACCATCCTCTCCAGCATGTTCTTGGCTCTCTGGATTTTTATGATGCTATTTGGATATTTCTTGGATCTCCATCCTATCTGACTGCTTTTCTTACTTTTTGGGGTTTCTCTCATATGACATACCCAAACTCTATATTGTTTCCTATTCTTATGTCTATCTTTTTCAACTTGGTGACATCAATTCTCATAGGTTTAATATCATCTTTATGCATATAAATAATAACAATTAACATTATATTATATGTTGATGTCTAAGAAGAGACTTGCATATTCTTTCTGATTTGATACACATAACCCTGAAAGTTAGATTATTCAGTATTCTCATTTTCCATATGAGCATACTGAGGTTACAGAGGTTGAATGACTCGTACAGAAGAACATAATAAGCATCTGAGGCAGAATTCATGTTCACTTTTTTTCTATTCAAAAGTCTCTCTCTCAATAGAGACAGATAAAGATAGATATAGGGATATATGTAGAGATATTATATATAATATACATATCTATCTATACATTTTGTATATGCACACAATCACACACACTATATCGTATAGACCAACATAGCCAATCCCTTAAGTTAAGAGAACAGCCATGAAATGAAACAAGAATTTCAGAGCCCTCAATTCCATTTCTTCAAAGGAAGATACCTTGTAGAATGTATCTATTATAGCTATCATCTGTTAGTGTTGTCCTGTTTTTGCTTTGAAACTGGACCTAAATATATAAGTTTTTTCTGTAAATCTGCTATAAGTTCACTCTAAGATCTCCTTTTTTTCTTTTATCTCTGATAGTGCCCTCTTCTTTTCTCATCTTGTCTCTTTCTCCTGCTCAAGAAAGCAGTCATTTTCTTGAAGACTATACCATGCTTCTATCCATGTGTATATGTATATGTTCATCCTCAAAATTTCTCTATTTTAAAGATTCCTTCTGTTCAGCAAGATCTTTCCTCCTAGAAATCAGTAGAAAAAATATTATCCATCATAGTACATCCTCAACAGATGGTTTTCAAAGTAAACAACATATCTGTCTATTTTAAAAGCAAATATATGTGTGATTTATATATATGTGTGTGTATACATATATGTATATATATACACACACACATACATACATACATGTGTGTGTGATTTAGTCCTTTGTTCAGAGTCAGGGTGTTTGAATAGATAGATAGAAAGAATATATAGAGAGTTTGAATATATATGTGTAAATGTCTACATACATACACACACACGTACACACATATATATATACACACATGTTTATGTTTTTGTATATGTATTTGTTCAGAATCATTTAAATTTGAATGAACCAGCTTATTTAAGGAACTTCTGGAATAAGATGATCTGAAATGATTAGTCTTGATGGAAAGAAGGCCTCAAAGGAAAGTTGGTGTGGTAAGAAACTTCTTGAACTGAAAAGCAAAATTACTTCATGGGGAAATCAGCATCATATTTAAGAGGATTGAATTGCAATGGCTCAGGCAGCCTTTCAATTTAACAGAATTTTGGCACAGTGGATAAAGTGCTGGGCTTGAGTTAAAATCTGGCCTCAGACACTAACTAGCTTTGTGACCCTGGTCAAGTCACTTGACCCTGTTTGCTTTGGGTTCCTCATATATAAAACGAGCTGGCTAACGAAATGGCCAACCACTTCAGTATCTCTGCCAAGAAAACCCCAAATGAGTCACAAAGAGTCAGACACAACTGAAAATAAGTGAACAACAAATTAAGCAAACATTGTGTTAAGTGCTGGGAATAAAAAGACAAAAAAGAGCTTACATAATGTTGTACAACTTCTGAACTGATTAGCAGTTGGGTCTATGTACTTTCCCTGAACCTGCTCAGAAAGAAGCTTTCAATGTTTCTAAATAACATGAGGTGGTTCCCTGATAGAGGTGAATGCAGGAAGAGAAGACCTAAAAGAGCCACTTTGGCATCAGTAGGACAATTCTGGGAGACTTGTGTATAATGGAGAAAAGAAGTCCATGGTATATGGAATGTTAAATTTTAATCTTCTTTCTGTGTGAGAAACCACAGGATTTTTATTGTCAAAGGTGCAGGAGCTGGCAGTCTACGTGCTTCCATATTTAGTAGTATATAGGGTACAGAAAGAGCATTTGGATTGACCATTAACACAAAGAGTAGGGCAAAAAAGAGTCTTGAATGTGGGAGCACTGAGGCATGCTGTTCAGATTTTTAGTCGTGGGGAACAGAAGACACTAGGGAAGGCAGCCAGTTAACAGCAGGCAGTTGTAAAGATGTTGGCAACCACATGGTACACTAATGAAGAGTCAAAGAATGTTCATGCCCTTGCTAAGGTGAGCCAATTCTACTTAGAAATAAGGAGATGAAAGCACTTCCTCTCCTCCCATGAAGCATAAAGGAAGGAAGAAAGGATGATAGAAGATAAAATATTGTTAGCAGTATTTGAGAAAAACAGTCAGCAACATGGCTAGTGACAGCAGCTGGCACGATTAGCACTAAGGCTTAGAGAAAGCAGTGAATTTGGCACAGCTGGGCTGTATTTCCCTGCTGTTGAGGCAGCATGTGGCGGTTGTGTAATGCTGGGTGTTGAAGAAGGAGAAAGGAATGTTACCAGCTGCCGGTAGATAACATGACTGACTAGTTTGCCTCTAAGTTGTTACAATTTTTCATAGAGTAAGAGTAAGGCCTTAAGCAAGTCATTTAACCTCTGTGAATTTGACTTCATCTTTCAACATGCTATATGATTTCTAAAATCCTTTCTCATTATAAGTCCTATAAGACCTGAAATTTGGTTCTCTAATATTTGGAAAGAGGAATGATGCATTGTCAGAGTACCCTAAGGGAGAAATTTCCCTGAAGTAGCTATCAGTCACTTCTCTAGAATTCTAGAAGGAGACAGACAAGGAAGATTATATGTTTCTGTGGGTCTCTGGTTTGAATGTTTGGTGTTCTGTAGCTTCATTTGATGTCATCCCAGGTGGCTAAAGGTCAGTGTTCCAATAAGGGCTGAGTCTGTGGTGAGAAAACCCTTCAGATACAGCCTTCATTGCATTTCTGATAGTGATTATAGTTACTGTTTTGAGACTGCTACATCTTCTTAATTGGGCGTGTTGGAGAGATTTCCATGAATGCAAAAGAAATTAAGAATAATACACATGGCTACACAATTTGAAATGAAATAGCTGTATATTTTAAGTGAATATTCATACAAGATACAAAAGGAAATAAATTCAATAGTTAAATTTAGAAAAAAATCAGGCATTATTAAACCAAGCAAAATAAAGCACAACACAATGGAACAACACAGAAAAAAATAACACACCAGACTGGGTATTTCTGTATTATATACATATATGATGCATACTTAATACATATCTTTATTGTTTTTACATCACTTCCTTTTTAATATACCCCTCTCTCTTCATCTAGTGAGATTTCTTGTAAAATTTTTAAGAAGATAAAATAGTTCAGCAAAGCCAATAAGCATATCAAATGAGTCTGACTGCCTTTGCCACGGTCTATACATATTCCCCCATTTCTGCAAAGAAGAGAGGCAGGTGTATTTTTTCATCTCTTCTCTAAAACCAGACTTCTTATATGTCTTTTAGATTATAATTACACAGCATGCAGGCTTTTGTTATTGTTGTTATTGTTTTCATTTGATGATATTTAAACTATAACTCTCCAAAATTCCATTCCTTACAGACAATACTAACAATCAATCTATAGAATGGGACATTTAATTTAAGTGTATTACATTTACATTTATCACTTCTTATGATGAAGTAATAAATAATTTTATTCATGTGTGATAATCTGTTAGGCATCTCCAGATTAGTGGGCATCTCCCTTATTTTATTATTCCCAAAATGTACTGTTATTTTTCTTTACCTGTACCTTTACCTGTACCTTTTATCTTTACCTTTCATTCTTTTACCTCCTTGAGTAGGGCAGCTAGGTGGTGCAGTGGATAAAGCACTGGCCCTGAAGTTGGGAGGCCTTGAGTTCAAATCTGTCTTTAGACACTTACTAGCTGGGTGACCCTGGTCAAGTCACTTAACCCATATTGTCTTAAACATCCAGTGCAATCTCCAGGTGTTCTAATATTATATCTTGTCACTGGACCCAATTGGCTCTAGTGGAGAAAGTGATGTTGGTGACTTTACACAGCCCTCCCTCACTTCAATCCAATTCAGTGCACGTCATGACATCTGTCATAGTCCTCTTCAAGAATGAAGGACAAACAACAAAAACCTTCATGGGTTCTATGCATAGCAGTGCAATTTCTGGGTCAAAGGGTTAAATGTTTGTAGTCACCTTTATTTTAAACATAGCTGGAAATTGTTTTCCAGGGTGGTTTTCCCAGTTCACATCTCCTCCAACAATATTTTCCTACTCCAGGCTACCTTCACACTCTTCATAATAGCCTCTCCATTTTTCCTAGTTTTATTGGTTTGAAGTAAAACTTCAAATCTGTTTTGATTTGCATTTCTTGTATTATTAGTGATTTTTTCTACTACTCTCTACCTTATTAAATATTTTTATAATTCATTCTCATCAATTAAATACACATAAAAATAACAGACAAATATGGATACAGATTCATATAAAAAGTATTATGACTAAGTAGAATCTATATTAACTTTATAAATAGTGATCAATAATAGAAAAATAATCAAGGAAAACACACGAGAATCGTATGGCTATATGAATGTAATAAAAATGTTAATAAAAAGTATTCCTCTATTACCAAAAAACATGAAAAAGAGTGGGAGCATAAAATTTCAGTAATACAAAAGGTTGACCCAGTATCCACATGTATGTTCATGAAACACAGCAAAATTACTGTACCCCTAAATCAGGCACAGATAAAATCAATTTTCTCTCATCATCTCCAAAGCACACACTGAACAAAACAATCTTTGGAACAAAAAAAAATAAAATATATCCCTTTACAGAGATATTTATTAATCACCATAAACTTTGAATATTCAAAAATTATATTTTTACACTATTATTGTTTGTCCTTTGTGCTTAAAGAGAGCGAAAATGTTATCATGATACTGGAGTCAATGTATAGTGGGTCTAGATGTGGCTGATCATAGCACTCTACAACAGGTCAGGTAAACATAGTCCATATTGCCATTTGGGATTGAAATATCTCCAAATTTGTATAGTTCATTTTTCTCTCAAGCTGCTGCAATACTGCTTTGTTCATAGAGCACAGTGTTTTCTTTAATGTGGATATGGCACACTGGGTGACTCCAATGTCTCATAATCCATATCAAACTTATTTTGAGATACCTTGAAAGTGCCCTTCTGACCACCATGTGAGCACCTTTCCTGTGTGAGATCTCCAAAGGGTAGTATTATAGGCAAATGTGTATTTGATACTTGAACAACTTGTCCAGCAAATCAAAGTTGTACTTTCTGCAGTAGAGCTTGAATTCTTGGCAGTTCAGTTCAGTAAAGGACCACAGTGTCCAGTACCTTCTCTTGCCTGGTGATCTTCAGAATATTCCTAAGACAGCTCAAATTGAAATGCATACATTTTCTGTTATGCCATTGTTATACTGTCCATGTTTCACAGGTAGACAACAATGAGGTCAGCACAACAGTTCTGTAGACCTTCAGTTTCGTAAGCATCCTAATACTTCTCTCTCACTCATTCTTTTGGAGCCTCCCAAATACTGAGCCAGCTTTTCTAATGCATGTGACAACCTCATCATGTCAGTGTAATCTCCAGGAAGTATACTGCCAAAGTAATTTAACTTAATCAACAGATTTCAAAATTTCTCTATTTCCTGTAAATGTTTGTTCCACATATGAATGGTAAGGTGCTGCTGATGGAGAACCTGGATTTCCTTGGTATTAATTGTCATGCCAAAATTAGCACAAGTATCAGAGAATCATTCCATACTTTGTTTGAACTCAGGATCAGAGATTGAATTATCTGTGAACAAAAAGTCACGCACCAATTCTCCCTCCACTTTAGTCTTGTCTTTTAGGTTTTTCAAGTTAAAAAAATCTACCATCAGTTCAGTAGTTGAAGTAGATGTTGGTTGTTTTGTCCTCATTGAAGGCATCTGGCAACATTGCTGAATACATCTTACTAAAAAACAAGTATGTGGCCAGGCTTCACTCCATTGTTGACTAGAAAAGCATGAAAGCATTGTCCCTTATCCAGAACATGTGCAAGCATGCCACAATGAAAATGACATACAATATTGATGAACTTCTCTGGGCAAACAAATTACGACATGATCTTCCACAGGCCCATGCAACTAATAATATAAAAAGCCTTGGTTAGATTGATGAACATTATGTGCAAAACTCTGTTCTTTTTTATTTATTAATTTTTTACATAATGGTTATAATAGGTTATCAGGTTCTACTGTGAAACTAGAAAATTAGCTTATATTCTTTAATGGTACTAGCAGATTATTGAGAAGATGATAAAT
Organism: Dromiciops gliroides; assembly: GCF_019393635.1. Taxonomy (NCBI): domain Eukaryota; kingdom Metazoa; phylum Chordata; class Mammalia; order Microbiotheria; family Microbiotheriidae; genus Dromiciops; species Dromiciops gliroides. The sequence continues at coordinate 199,200,993 of NC_057863.1, read as the reverse complement.
TATAGAACCAGCTTTTAGTGAAAACCCAAATACTGAGATAGTAACTTACCATGATAGAACAAAAACCTTTATTGAAAGCAATTTCAAACCAATGCTGAAGGGAAGAAAAAGGAAGAACTGAGCAATCAGAGGGATAACACATGAATATACAGATGTGTTGATAATCCTCATATGGAATTCCCAGCTTCAGAGTAGATCAGAAAGCCTGAAATTACTAAAATGTTATAAGAGCAATGGATAGCAATGTCCTGCATTTCTTAGTTTACATCAATAGACAAGATTACAGTGCAGGGTCTGCAGGGTACTCAGTGCAGAGATTAAAGTTTCCTGGTACTCTTTCTCACTGTAAAGAAAAGATCTTATGACTCCCATATCATCCCAGTCATGTGAGAAATCATATAATTGGGATTGGTTTAGGGCACTGAAGAAGAGGGTGGGAATAAAGGGAAAAGTTAAAAGGAGAGGGTGTTCTCAATAGTAGTAGATATTTCCACCAAGCAGTCATCTAAGATGAATATATTCACAAACATACAACGGATATGCAAAGGAAATAGAAAATAATCACCTGAAAATTGTCCGACCTCTCTAATCATAAAATAAATAGAATCTGAAACAAAAATGAGGTATCTATCACCTTACATGCATCAAGTTGAGAAAAATAATTAAAAGTTACAAAACCTAACTGTGAATCGGTTGCAGGGAAATAACCACATGATACCATTTCTGGTGAAATTATAAATTGATGCAATCATTTTGGTGAATAATTTTGTGATATTCAATAAAAGGTACAAAACTTGGGAGTGAAATATCTCCAAAGGTACAAAATACCCTTTAACCTAGTTATTCCATTATTCAGATTATATATAGAATGAGGAGGCATTTAACAAGAAAAAAAGACTCATTTGAACAAAAATATTCATAGCTGCTTTATCTGTTATAGATATATATATGTATATATACACGCACATATGCACATACATACATATATATACATGCACTCATACATATACACATATATGTGTATATACATACATGCATACATGCATGCATACATATAACCCTGGAAACAACTTATATGATAGAAAATTGCTGAACAAATGTTTGTAAATCAAAGCATATCAATATTATTATGTTATTAAAAATGATAAATATGAGGAATAAAAATAAATTTGGAGGGGCAGCTAGGTGATGCAGTGGATAGAGTACCAGCCGTGGATTCAGGAGGGCCTGGGTTTAAATCTGGTCTCAGACAATTAACACTTACTAGCTGTGTGACCCTGAGCAAGTCACTTAACCCCAATTACCTCACCCAAAAATAAATAAATAAATAAATTTGGAAAGATGTGAACTGATATAATTCAGAGAAAGAAGAATAAAAAAGTGGTATGAATGTTGGCTAGGAGTACATAAAAATGTATATGTATGGGAATACAAAAGTCTTAAAAGAGTTTTGAAAATATGAAACACAAAGGCATAATGGGATATATTAAAAAGTTATTCAGTAGGAAAAATGCAGAAGTTAGAAACAGGGAAAAATAATGGATCTCTAATACAGTGTGAAAAGAACTTGACTGAATAGAGAGATAAGTCTCTGAGGTTTAGAATTTAACCTTGTTTAGTTTAGTTTATTTTCAATATTACTTAACTCTTGCCTTATTAGTTTGTTTTTTGTGGGGTTTTTTTTGGGGGGGTTGCATTTTTTGTTTGTTTGTTTTTGTTTTATTTTGCAGGGCAATGAGTTTTAAGTGACTTGCCCAGGGTCACACAGCTAGTTAAGTGTCAAGTGTCTGAGGCCAGACTTGAACTCAGGTCCTCCTGAATCCAAGGCTGGTGCTTTATCCACTGTACCACCTAGCTGCCTTGCCTTATTAGTTTTTCAAGCATTTCTTTCAGGAAACATAGATATTTGGGAAAAGGAATCTTTATACCTCAGATGTAAATCAGACTAAATGGACATCAATAGGGGGCTAGGTATCAAACAGAGGGCAGAGCCAAGATGGTGGATGAAAGGCAGTAACCTCTTGGAATTTTCCATGTGATCACACCAAAACCCTTCAAATAATGCCATAAGACAATTCCCAGAGCAGCACAACCCACAAAAGGATGGGGTGAGATCATTTTCCAGTCATAGATGGTTTAGAAGATCAGCAGGAAATGTGTGTTGTAATGAGGTGAGAGCAAATAAAGCCCTGTGGCCTTGTGTGCATATACTGCTCCAGGCTGGGCATGCCAGAGAAGGAAATCCTTTGAATTGACTGCAGTGGGAACTTCTTCTGCAACTAAGCTCACAGTCTGGTGAGAAAGCCAGGGGGAGATTATATGGGTCTCTGCTAGCACTGATGTGGAGTTGTGTTGTTTTACCCCTGCTGGGAACCAGGAAGCAGTTGTGAGTGGTAGTGGCCCAGGTTGGGGAGGGGTGCTAGCTTGCTGGAACTAGTAACCACAGTAACTTTATGTGAAATCAAGAAACAACAAAGCAAATCCAAGTAAATGAAAAAATAGAGGGCAATGTGAAATATCTTCTTTGAAAAACAGCTGTTAGAAAATAGATCAAGGAAAGATAATTTGAAAATTATTGGACTACTTGAATACCATGATCAAAAAGAAAGTTTAGACATCATCTTTTAGAAGACTGACAAGGAAAATTGCCCTGATATTCTAGAAGCAGAAGGTAAAACAGAAATTGAAAGAATCCACTGCTCACCTCCTGAAAGGGATCCCAAAAGAAAAACCTCCAGGAATATTATAGCCAAATTCCAGAGCTCCCAGGTGAAGGAGAAAATATTGCAAGCAGCCAGAAAGAAACAATTCACATACTGTGGAGCCACAGTCAGGGTAGCACAATGTCTAGCAGCTTGTACATTAAAAGATTGGAGGGCTTGGAATATGATATTCTAAAGGGCAAAGAAATTGAGATTACAACCAAGAATCACCTACCCAGAAAAACTGAGTATAATCTTTCAGGGGGAAAAATGGGACTTCAATGAAAAAGAGGACTTTGAGACATATGTGATGAAATAACATGAACTAAATAGAAAATTTGACTTTCAAATATAAGACCCTAGAGAAGCATAAATATGTAAACAGGAAAAAGAAATCAGGAGGGATGTAAAAAAGGTTAAACTGTTAACATTTCTACATGAAAAGATGATACTTCTAACTCATAAGAATTTTCTCAGTATTAGGGCATATGATAGGAATAAATTTAGACAGACAGTACAGGTGTGAATTGATTATGAAGGGCTGATATCTCTAAACCATTTATGTTTTAACTTTTTTTGTGGTGCAGTCAGGTTTGGGTGGCATGATTAACCCTGGGCAAAAAAAAGATGAAAAGATCTCCTTTTAAAGTACTATAGAAATATAATTTATTATAAAATAAAATGATCAGGATGCTTTTAGAAAGACCTGGATTGACTTGCATGAGTTGATGCAATGTTAAATGTGCTGTGTGCAGGATAACTGCAGTAAAGTATCTCCTGTAAGTGACTTGGTTATTTTCTATGTTATAGTGATCCATGACAACTCTGAAAGTCGGGGGGGGGGGGAGGGGCTGTGTGGTCCATCTAAAGGGAAGGAACTAATGGTTTTTGAATACAGGTTGAAGTATATGTGTGTGTGTATATATATATATATGTATATATATATATATACATATATATATATATATATACACACACACACATATACACATATATATGTATATATTGTTGTTGTTAGTTCCTTTTTCTAAGTTTTTTTGTCTGATATGTTTTGCACAACAGCAAATGTATGGCTTGTATTGAACAGCTTGAATTCTTGAGAGGGGAATAGGGAGAGAAGAAGAGAATTTGGAGCACAGAGTTTTGAAAATTGATATTACAATTTGTTTTTGCATGTAAGGTGGGGCATATCCTAAACAAACAAACAAACAAATGAACCAACTAACGAATGAATGAACGAGTGAGTGAATGAATGAATGAATTGAACAAATATGGAGAAAAAAAGGGTGGGCAATACTCCCAGAAATATATAAAATGTGAATTTCTCAGATATATGGGGGAAAAATAAACAAACAAAAAAAGTTCCATCCACAAACACTCCTTTTTTCTATAGTTTAGATTGCACACATAAACAAACAAACAAACAACAACAAAGTCTATGTCAATAATAAAGGTGAAAAACAGCAGAAGAAAGAGATCCTAGACCTTTCTTTCAGTGCTTATGGGGAAAAAATTATTGAGCAACTAATTGAGTTTGCCAACATTATGGGCAAGGGAGAAGAGAGACATTATGTTCCAGGGAAAACCAAATTTCATAGTTGGAGTGGGTGAGTAAGACTCAGGTTTAACATTATGTATTTTGAGCTGGTTCCCCATAATTACTAACCATAGATTTAGGGGTCAAATAAAAATCTAAATTAGTGTCATTATTTCTCCTACATGCCACTCCAATTCCCATTTCTTTGCCTTTGCCCCAAACATCTCTTGCTCCCTTAATTCATTACTTTCTTAATTCTTCCTCTTAAAATCCCATTAGCTTTAAGGCTTATCAGAAGGAATATGCTATATGAACCCTTTCCTGATTTTTCCCCTAATTTGACAAGATCTAAATTTTTTGATCAGATGACAAAGAATAGTTATGTTATTTTTCTTATATGTGTGTGTCTTAGATAATACATAATACTGAATGATTGTGGGGGTTTCTTTTGTATCTTTTCATTTTGCTTTGGGGGGAGGTGATAAGAATATCAAAAAAAGATCAGGCAGGATCTTTCAAATTATTTCCACAAGAAACCTCATTTGCTACACTTATCGCTAAGTCCAAGTTACCTAACTATTCTAGGCCTCAATTTCCTTAACTGTACAACAAGAGATTTGTGCTAGATGATCATTATGTTTTCTTCCAGCTCTAAATCTATCATCTTATGATTATTTATTATCACATAACTGATATGGTACAATTCAAAAATAAGATACTACTATCTACAATTTATTAAACTTTTGAAAAGCACATTATTAAAATAAAATTTAAATATCTCCTCTCATAAGCTATCTTTCATGTATTCATTAAAGGTTTAAAAGACTCTATGACAGAAGTGATCATGGAGATATCTGCTTAATGATCTTCTGAGTATTAAGATAAAATGATGTATAAAATAAGAACGTATTATTAGAGTTGTACTTGACAGTATTATGGAGTATTCTTCCAAAAATTCTTGATAACATTCTCTCCAAAATCAAAACAAAGGAAGAATTCCTTATTGATGCCAAGATTATCCAAATAATTATAAATGCATATATATATACATATATACATATACATATATATGGGGCAACGAGGGTTAAGTGACTTGCCAAGGGTCACACAGCTAGTACAAGTCAAATGTCTGAGGCTGGATTTGAACTCAGGTCCTCCTGAATCCAGGTCTGGTGCTTTATCCACTGTGCTACCTAGCTGCCCCAAATAATTTTATTTCAAAGATGATATTACATATTATTAGCCGTATCATACTATAGTATTTTGCATCATGCCCAGAAAATAACAAAATCTCTCAATATCCAAAGTAAATGAGAATCATATTTATCTAAACATATACATATTTGAAAAAAATGTATGAAAACTTTCATTTTTTCAGACTGTAGTGGGCAGCTTTTGAAACAGTCTAACAAAAACTTTATTCAGGCCATGTTAATGAAAAATGAACTATACCAAGAACTGAGCAATATGAACAAAGGACTTAGAATTGAAAGAGACCTTAGGAACAAATGAGATCACCACCTTCATTTTACAGAAGAGTAAGCAAAGCCACCTTCAACACTTTTTATACTAGGCCTTTTTTGAACATTGCCTAAAAGACTAGGGCCAGCCATGTGGCAGAGTGGCTGTAGTGCTGAGCCTGAAGTCATGAAGACTCGTTCACATCAAACCTAACTAATGATATGATCCTGGGCAAGTCACTTAACCCTGTTTGTCTTAGTTTCCTCAACTATAAAATGAGTTGAAGAAATAGATAGTGAACAAGTCCAGTATCTTTGCCAAGAAAACCGCAAATGGATCATGAAGAATTAAACATGATTGAAAATGACAACACAAAAGGAGTGAAACAAATATTATTTCCACAGATAATTATGACAGGCAACATGAACTGATTGAGGGTAGAGTAGAACTAGGTTCAAATGGTTTTGGTGTCACTTACAAACTTTTTTGACCTTGTGTAAATCACTCAAACTCTCTGAGCTTCACTTTCCCCACCTAAAAAATTAATACGTTTGTCAAGGTAGTCTGTGAGGTCTTTCCCTTCTGAAAATCTGTGATATTTACATTTAACTTCTCTGAATCTATTCTCTCTTCTTTAAAAATAAGATCATGAACTTAAAAAGTTAGAAAAAGAACAAATTAGAAATCCCCAATTAGACACTAAATTAGAGATCCTGAAAATTAAAGGAGAAATTAATAAGATTGAAAGCAAAAAAACTATAGAATTAATCAATAAAACTAAGAGCTGGTTTTATGAAAAAACCAATAAAATAGATAAAATATTGGTTAATTTGATTGAAAAAAGAAAGAAGAAAGCCAAATTATCAGTATCAAAAATGAAAAGGGTGATGTTACCACCAATGAAGTGGAAATTAAGTCAATAATTAGGAATTATTTTGCCCAACTGTATGCCAATAAATTTGACAATCTAAATGAAATGGATGAATATTTACAAAGATACAAACTGCCCAGGATAACTGAAGAGGAAATAAAATCCTTAAAGAAACCCATATTAGAAAAATAAATTGAACAAGCCATTAATGAACTCCCTAAGAAAAAATCCCCAGGGCCAGATGGGTTTACGGGTGAATTTTACCAAACATTTAAAGAACAATTAATTCCAATATTGTACAAATTATTTGGAAAAATAGGTGAAGAAGGTGTTCTACCAAAGTCGTTTTATGACACAAATATGGTGGTGATACCAAAACCAGGCAAAGCAAAAACAGAGAAAGAAAATTATAGACCAATTTCCCTAATGAATATTGATGCTAAAATCTTAAATAAGATATTAGCAAGGAGATTACAGCAAGTGATCACCAAGATAATACACTATGACCAGGTGGGATTTATACCAGGAATGCAGGGCTGGTTCAACATTAGAAAAACTGTTAACATAATCAACCACATCAATAAGAAAACCAACCAGAATCATATGATTATCTCAATAGATGCAGAGAAAGCTTTTGACAAAGTACAGCACCCATTCCTAATAAAAACACTAGAGAGTTTAGGAATAGGTGGAGCTTTCCTTAGAATAATAAACAGTATCTACCTAAAGCCATCAGCAAGTATTATATGCAATGGAGATAAATTAGAGGCCTTCCCAATAAGATCAGGGGTGAAACAGGGATGTCCATTATCACCCCTATTATTTAATATTGTATGGGAAATCTTAGCTTTAGCAATCAGAGAAGATAAAGGAATTAAAGGAATTAGAAAAGGCAAGGAGGAAAAAAAACTATCACTCTTTGCAGATGATATGATGGTATACTTAAAGAATCCTAGAGAATCAACTCAAAAATCACTTGAAACAATTAACAACTTTAGCAAAGTAGCAGGATATAAAATAAATCCACATAAATCATCAGCATTTCTATACATGACCAACAAAGTCCAGCAGCAAGAGATAGAAAGAGAAATTCCATTTAAAGTAATGGTAGATAATATAAAATACTGGGGAGTCTACTTGCCAAGACAAACCCAGGAACTCTATGAACACAACTACCAAACACTCTTCACACAAATCAAATCAGATCTAAATAATTGGAAAGATATCAATTGCTCATGGATAGGCAGAGCTAATATAGTAAAAATGACAATACTGCCTAAATTAATTTACTTATTCAGTGCCATACCAATCAGACTACCTAAAAATTATTTTATACAGCTAGAAAAAATAATAACAAAATTCATCTGGAAAAACAAAACATCAAGAATATCCAGGGAAATAATGAAACAAAATTCACAGGAAGGTGGGTTAGCGGTACCAAACCTGGAGCTTTACTATAAAGCGGCAGTCATCAAAACTATCTGGTACTGGCTAAAAAATAGAGTGGTAGATCAACGGAATAGGCTAGGCTCAGGAAATGCAGTAGTAAATGACACTAGTAATGTAGTGTTTGATAAACCCAAAGACTCCAGCTTCTGGGATAGGAACTCAGTATTTGACAAAAACTGCTGGTAAAACTGGAAGATAGTATGGCAGAAATTAGGCATAGACCAACATCTTACACCTTATACTAAAATAAGGTCAAAATGGATACATGATTTAGACATAAGAGGTGATACCATAGGTAAATTAGGAGAGAAAGGAATAGTGTACCTATCAGATCTTTGGAAAGGAAAACAGTTTTTGACCAAACAAGAGACAGAGTATATTATAAAATGCAAACTGGATGATTTTGATTACATTAAGTTAAAAAAATTTTGTACAAATAGAAGCAATGCATCCAAAATTAGAAGGGAGGCAGAAATCTGGGAAACAATTTTTGAGGCCAGTACTTCTGATAAAGGGCTCATCTCTAAAATATATAGGGAAGTAAATCAAATTTATAAGAATCCAAGTCATTCCCCAATTGAGAAATGGTCAAAGGATATGAACAGGCAGTTTTCTGATGAAGAAACCAAAGCTATCTATTCCCATATGAAAAAAAAATGCTTTAAATCTCTAATGATTAGAGAGATGCAAATTAAAACAACTCTGAGGTACCACCTGACACCTATCAGATTGGCTAAAATGACAAAAAAGGAAGATAATAAATGTTGGAGCTGTGGGAAAATTGGAACACTAATGCATTGTTGGTGGAGCTGTGAACTGATCCAACCATTCTGGAGAGCAATTTGGAATTATGCCCAAAGGGTGATAAAACTGTGCATACCCTTTGACCCAGCAGTTCCACATTTAGGTCTTTTTCCCAAAGAAATCATGGAAGGGGGAAGGGAACCCACATGCACAAAAATATTTATAGCTGCTCTTTACGTGGTAGCAAGGAATTGGAAGTTGAGGGGGTGCCCATCAATTGGGGAATGGCTGGACAAGTTGTGGTATATGAATACAATGGAATACTATTGTGCTGTAGGAAATGGTGAGCAGGAGGAGTTCAGAGAAACCTGGAGGGTCTTACCTGAGCTGATGATGAGTGAGATGAGCGGAACCAGATGAACATTGTACATAGTATCATCAACATTGAGTGTTGACCTACTGTGATGGACTATATTCTTCTCACCAATGCAATGGTACAGAAGAGTTCCAGGGAACTCATGATAGAAGAGGATCTCCAAATCCAAGAAAAAAAAAAAGAACTGTGGAGTATAGATGCTGATTGAACCATACTATTTCTTTTGTTTTGGGTGCTGTTGGTTTTTTTTTTTTCTATTTTGAGGTTTTGCATCACTTCTCTGATTTTTTCTCTTGTAACAGGATTAATGCAGAAATAGGATTAACGTTATTATGTGTATATATATATATATATATGTGTGTGTGTGTGTGTGTGTGTGTGTGTATATTTATATCTATATCTATATGTATATAGATATAACCTATATCAGATTACCTGCTGTCTAGGGGAGGGGGGAGGGAGGGGAGGGAGGGAGAAAAATCTGAAATTGTAAAGCTTGTATAAACAAAAGTTGAGAACTATCTTTACATGTAACGGAAAAAATAAAATACCTTATTTGTAAAAAAAAAAAAATAAGATCATGGGGAACGCTGGTGGCACAGTGGATAAAGCACCGGCCATGGATTCAGGTGCATCTGAGTTCAAATCTGGCCTCAGACATTTGACACTTACTGGCTGTGTGACCCTGGGAAAGTCATATAACCCTCATTGGCCCACAAAATAAAGGAGATCATGACCCCTTCTATACTTATTTAAAAGGGTTGTTTTGAGGAATGGGATTTGTAAACATAAAGTATTATTCATAATATATGTAAATTCATAATGAATAGGGAAATATATTTTCTATTTCATTTAAAAACTATGGCTAAAAACCTGTTGGAGCCAGATAATCTGGGTTCAAGTCTTACCTATGCCACTTATTAGACCTTGCAGGTGTCACAAGCTCTGTGATGCTCTCATTTGCAAAGTGGGCACACTGATATTTGCACTATTTATCTTAGAGAATTATTTGGAGTTAATAAGTACTCTGAGTCTATAATTTTTATGTAGGCATGAGTGATCATCTTTATTGATTCTGAAATGATTCTGCTGATAGTCATCCTGTATGAATTGTTTGGTCCTCAATTATGCAAAGATATGCATACTATATGATTGGTGGGAGAAGAAGCAGAAAGAATATTTGAAAACTATCCTTATATGTAACTGGAAAATAATAAATTACTTTTATTTAAAAAAGAAGCAGAAAGAATGAAAACACCTCTGGATTTATTAGCTTCTTTTTTTTGTTTGTTTGTTTTGCTTTTTTTTTTTAGTGAGGCAATTGGGGTCAAGTGACTTGCCCAGGGTCACACAGCTAGTAAGTGTCAAGTGTTTGAGGCCGGATTTGAACTCAGGTACTCCTAACCCCAGGGCCAGTGCTCTATCCACTGCGCCATCTAGCTGCCCCTATTAGCTTCTTTTTAATGAAGGTATTTAAAAATGAATTTCATTTAAAAATTCAACAAAGTTCCATAAGAAAAAACAAATTATGGTTGTTGCTTTCATTGCCAAAGTTTACACAGTGGAAGGTGCCTATTATTATCGATGAATGAGCATAACCATTCTTTTTGATTCAATAGGATAAATACATTAATATTCTGATAGCTTGTTAAAATTATTTCCCAAAAGACTCTCCTTAACAACTGAATCAAAAATCCCTGAAAGTCATGATAAACATTGGCCTTATGATTCAGTGGGATTGGCGTGAAGTAGCTTGTCCTAAGTGTCATATAAAAAGGCACAATTGGGGCAGCTAGGTGGCGCAGTGGATAGAGCACCGGCCCTGGATTCAGGAGTACCTGAGTTCAAAGCCAGCCTCAGACACTTAACACTTACTAGCTGTGTGACCCTGGGCAAGTCACTTAACCCCAATTGCCTCACTAAAAAAAAAAAAAAAGGGCACAATTGAAAAGAAGAAAATGCTTAGATGAGGCCATAAAATTCTAAGTCTCTCTGTTTTATATTCAAGGTCATTCAAAGGATAAATGGCAAACTAGGCAAACATAGCTACTATTGCTTGTGTGTGTGTGTGTGTGTGTGTGTGTGTGTTTCACAGGTAGAAATGTAGAAATTGTAGAAATTCTTAACTCAATGATTCTCTTTTCCTCGAGATCTATGACGTATCCTAGAGTTTGCTGAGTAGTCTAATGAAAGAACAATAGATTTGGAGTCAGACCATAATTATACTGCCTTTGCTACTTACTACTTGTGTAACACCAGGTTGATACTTTTCCTTCTCTGAACCTCACTTTCCTCATCTATAAAATGTAGTTGTTAAATTTGGTGACTTTCTAAGCTCTTTACTACTCTATTAATAAGGTTGACTTTTTCTGAGGCATCACACATATGCATATTGTACTAATTCACCTGGTTTGGATTTATCATTTATCACTGAACATATATGCCTTTTAAGCACTGGAGAATGCATAATTTATTTTTAGCTGACTTTTAAAATAGATGCTAATATTACAGCAATGGGTTGAAAATATGTAGGAAGTCAGGCTTAACATTTTTTCCTCTCCTTTATGCAATGAGAAACCCAAGCATTGTTTGCTATATTTCTTGGCATATAGACCTGTTTTTTTAAAAAAGATTGGATATTTGGTTAATTTATACTTCACTGAATCTGAATTTGCATTTGCTTATATTTGCTGATGAATGATTTATCAGTAAATTTTAAAATATTGTGTTCAAGAGGAGTTTTCATTTAATTTGCCATATCTCTCAAAAATGTTTGTTTGCTTTCAAAATAAAAGATGAATCCCAGGAACACAGTTACATAGAGAGAATTATATATATATATATATATATATATATATATATATATACATATATATATATTTACTTATTCAAAAATTATAGTTTCTTAAATTTCCTGAGAAAACTTCCCATTTTTTTCAAAAGAAAATATTGTTCCAGAGTTGTTAGTATATATTTTGAGACTTTGGATATCAAATAAATTTTCTAACATAATTTTAACATAAAATAAAACAACAACGGAAGAATTAATTTCTCCTGACATCACCCAGCAACAACAACAACCAAGTAAAATGGAAAGATCATAGGATTACAGAATTAGACCTGAAAGAGTTTAGTGTTTTCATTTTACAGGTGAAAAAACTGAAGCCTAGAAATAGTTATTTGGACCAAAATCACACAAGAACTCATTCCACTGTACAATATTGTCTACATCCTAAAGAGGTATAGTGAAAGACAGTAACAGTGGTCAAAAATAGTATTATTACATATCAAGGCTATAAACATGGAATCCTATGCCCTAAATACTCTGCCCTAGATGTCATATTATAGGATACAAAACAAAAAGGAAAATAGAGGGAAGGAAGGAAAGAAGGGAGGAAGAGAAGATGGGACAGAGGAAGAGAAGAAGGAATGGGAGAGCAAGAGAAGCACGGGAGAGAATGAGAAGGAAGAAGAGAAAGAAGAAAGGAAGGAAGGAAAGAAGGAAAGACATAAGGAAGGGAGGAAGAAATAAAGAAGAATAGAAGGAAGATAGAAGAAAGGAAAGAAATAAAGGACGAGTGAGAAAGTTTGTTGGTAAAAATGTATCTGGAATACTTATATTTGTACAGCCATATAAAATACTATTTAATTTAAATAGGAATAAGAGATTGTTGGATTTTTCTTTCTGAAGTATTGGCAAACAAAAAGTATAATAAAAAGACTGGCAACCTTCATTTAACTTTATTGCCTTTTAAACTGATAGTCAAGATACAGAATTTAAATAAATAAAAGAAATAGCTTATAAGAAAATCTAATGGTTGAAGGACTTGGAAAATATGACTTCAAGGATGATATGAAGAAAAAAAATATTAGGTTTGTGAATTAAAATGTGGTACATCAAGACAGAGGGAAAAGATAAGTATAGTCATAAAGAATAGTATCACAACGACATCTGTCACCTAAAGGTTCAATCATTGACACCTTTATTTTCAGCCCTGATTATACTTGCCTCATTGTTTTTATGGAATCATAAAACCACTTTCAACTGAAAATTAATAAATATTGCCCTACTTGCTTCATAGTACAATTTCTCTTTGACTCTTAAGAACTAAGACATCTTAGATTGCTTTCTAGTAAAATAAATATGCATAATATATGCTCCTATTTGTTACTATAGTTGAAATAGTGTTTATATATGTGAATTTCTTCTTGAATTTATTATTTGCTTATTTAGAATTTTTACTTTCCAAAATTGTATGTAAAAACAATTTTCACATCAATTGTTTTAAAACTTTGTGTTCCAAATTCTCTTCCCTCCTCCCTCCCTCCCCCCCCAAGAACTTAAGCAATTCAATATTAATTGTACATGAGTAGTTATGCAAAATATTTCTGCATTAGTCAGGTTGTGAAAGAAAACAGACAAAAACAAAATTTCTTTTAAAGGAACTAACAAAACAATTATGGTTCAATCTGTATTCAGATACCATCAGTACTTTCTCTGTAGATGGATTGCATTTTTCACAAGTCCTTCAAAATTGTCTTGGATCATTGCCTTGCTGAAAATAACCAAATTATTCACAGCAGATCATCTTACAATATTGCAGTCATTTTGTATACAATGCATTCCACTTTGCATCAGTTCATATAGGTCTTTTCTGGTTTTTCTTCTAGCATCCTGCTCATCATATATATATTTTTTTACACCAAACTACATTTATATAGTACTTTAAAGAGAAATTTCCTTACAATGAACCAATGAGGATGGTTATTGCAACAACATTAATAGATGTATATAATACCTTATACCTGACAAAAAATTTTCTTCACAATAGCCCAGCAAAGTAAGTACCATATATTTTATCATCATCATAATCAACCAACCTCATCTTTATTGAATCATCATCAATCCATCAATCACTAAATCATTCAATCAATCAATATTGTCATCATCAGCATTGACACCAGCATCTTACATTCCTCTTGCCCATGCTTCAAAATGTTTTTCAGTTACTATTCCTCATTGTTTTTCCCTCCATCCTGTTCCCTCTCCATGGCATTTACTCCATTTTTCATCTTCTTTTACCCTATCTATCCTCAAAAATGTTTTTCTTCTGACTGCCCCCTCCCCCAATATGCCCTCCCTTTTTTCACCCCTCCCCACTAATCCCCTTCCCCTCCTATTTTCCTACAGGGTTAGATAGATTACCCAATTGAGTTTGTATTATATATATATATATATATATATATATATATATATATATATATGAATTTCAATGACATTTTATCTGAGATATTTGGAGAATTTTACATTTCTGTAAATTTTAAATATCGTATAATCTGATGATAGCAATTCAGTTTCCGTTTCCACTCTCAATGACCTTTCACTAATGGGAAGGTTAGTAGTAGTAGAAGCAGCAGTAGCTGCAGCAGCTATAATAATAGATTGTATTCTGTGACCTTGACACCTGTGTTTACATTTTATGAACCACTTTAGAATGTCATATTCCCATTTTAAATTCTCTCTCTTTCTCTCTCTCTCTCTCTCTTTTTCTCTCTCTGTCTTTCTGTCATGCACACATGCACATCTTTACACATTACCCTGGAATTTAATCATATTCACCCTTTGATACCCCAAAGTTTGAGTATTAGGAAAAGTGGGAGGAGATAAGGGAAGGTTTACATTGTTGGTTTCTATTCCGATTACTTTAGTTCACTGGCTTGTTCAGTCATATTGTTGCTTTCTACAACATGCAGAGAGGTATCTCATACTTTTAAAGCAATTATTAAGGATTAATGCATTGATACTTCATTAGTTGTTATCTCCTATTTCTTTTTAGTGACTCTACCCAGGGAAGGGAATCATATTCCCATTCTCTTCCCTTATACTTTTCCCCTAGTTAAACATTTGCTGTCTTTAGCAACTCAGATGGGTGTTTTTGTGATTTTTTTTCTTTTGTTTTGTTTTGTTCTGCTTTTGTTTTTGCAGGACAATGAGTGTTAAATGACTTGCACAGGGTCAAACAGCTAGTAAGTGTCAAGTGTCTGAGGCCAGATTTGAACTGCAGTCCTCCTGAATCCAGGGCAAGTGCTTTATCCTCTGTGCCATTTAGCTGACCCCTTGGGATTGCTTGTTAAAAGTCCATCTAGGGGCAGCTAGGTGGCGCAGTGGATAGAGCACTGGCCCTGGAGTCAGGAGTACCTGAGTTCAAATCCGGCCTCAGACACTTAACACACACTTACTAGCTGTGTGACCCTGGGCAAGTCAATTAACCCCAATTGCTTCACTAAAAAAAAAAAAAAAAAAAAAGTCCATGTAGTAAAGTTCACAAACAGTCCAGAAATTAACTTTCTTCCATAAAAATACAGGCCTGCCATAGCTTTATTTTGAAGTTCACAGTCAGGTAATTTTAACAAAACAGATAGCATTTTATAAATTTCTTAGAGATTACCAGATTACCGGTCACTTGCTAAGGCCTTTTCCACTCCAAAGACAAAGAAGAACTTGGGGGAAAAATCTACTTCCCCCATCAACTGAAAAAAGTGGGTCCCCTATAGAGCTGCCAAGACATGTGGGACTCTTTCCATAGATATGTCACTTAGTGTTGAATAAAATTCTCCATTCCCTTTCTGATGAGAAAGCAAACTTTCATAAGTGAAAATTCCCCTACACCCCTGTAACAAATAGTGTACTTGGAATTTCTTCAGAAATACCTCTATCACATAGAAAGATCCAACTGCAATTTCTGACAAAAACAAAATCAATGGGTCTCTGGAGCAATTGAACACCTGAAATATACCCAAAAGGTATCAACAACACATAGGGTAATTTAAATAGAAGTCCAAGCAGTCCTTGCATTCAAACAAGAAGGCAGGATTAAAAGATAAACTCAGAAAAATCTCAGAGAGGTATGAGACTCCTATCCCAAAAGAGAGTGAGTATGTGGACTTAGTTACTCAGGTTATTTAGGCCAACTGGAAAACCTTTTACTTACATTTGAAGTTCTTAAGGAGTTGAGCTGTTTCAATTCATGCCATAATGAGGGCACTAATCTACATCTAGGTCTTCTTTAAAATTACAAAGAGACAAAACCAAAAATAAAGCTAAAAGCAACAGTAACAAAAATGAATTTCTATGACATGTTCTAGATGAATTAATAGCATTTTTCTTCATATGAATAGGAGCTTCATGTGAATAGTTGCTGAAGAGCTAAATGATGAGAGTAATCCAGGGCTGAAATTCAGTAAGGGAGGAGTGGTGTTAAAGCAGAGGGGCAAGTGATTGAATAATACAGTGTTGAATTGAAAATATTGAGCACAGAGTTGAAATTGAATATAGCAGAAAATGAATTCAAAGAGGTAATGGTAAAAAGAAAATCCTGAGGACCCAAAGGATTAGTTGTCATGATCAGTAGAAAGATTAGGAAGAGATAGGAAGATAGTAGCTTATATAGTCAGAAAAAGAAATGTCAAGTTTGTCTTTCTTTTGTTTTGTTAAGGAAGAACACTTATATGTAATGGTGAGATCCAGGGCAGATCCCTGTGTATGACAGGTGAATATAGGAATAGTTCATGAAATTTGAGATTGAGGAAATGGGAACTTAGAGTTTGTGATAAAATATTGATAGGAGTGTTGAAATCTCTTAGTATAAGGGAAGGAATTGGGGAAAAGAGTTAGACAGTGAGCCAGGTGCTTTACCCCTTGACAAAGGAATGACAGCCAATATGATTTGAAAAAAGAGTGAACTTCAAAGGAAGAGAGGACACATAGTGATTCCAACTCTGCTTTAAGCATCAATGTGTTTGGGGGAAGAATAAATGTAAGCCAGTGCTATAGCAGTTGACCAAAGGGAAGTAAATTCTCAATAGAACCTTGTAAAATATCAGGCTTTTATTTTTCTTTGATGTCATTTTTTCCCTTTGCAAACAAATTCGTTTTGGAGTTTTAGGTGACTTCACCTTGTGAGATTATGATGGCCTAGGTTGACAGGAATCATTCATCTTATTTATATCTAGATGAATAAGGACCTAAGTAACATACACATTCTACTAAACAAAGAGATATTGGGGAAGGTCAAATTCCCTGAGTCAGCCAGACAAAGTAAGGTTTGTAATTGCTGAATTTCCCCCTTTCCACCTTTTCCTCCCAGCTATAGGTTTGAATATCAAGTACTTTCCAATTCTCCAGGTCCTTCTCCTATACTACACAGCACATGGAGCAAGACCAATCTTTTTTTTTTTTCAGACCCTCAGCTTCCTCCCCTCACTCCAATGCTTAGTACTGCTTGATTTAGATAAGAATTCTATAAAAACTCTTCTGGTCTTTACAAATTTTGGTGCCCCCTTCCACTAGATGCCCAGCAGAACATTTGTATCCAACCTGACTGACCCTCTCTGGTGAATAACACTCCTCATTAATGTTGACCTGCCTTCCATGCTCTCTGCTGACTTATCTCATGTCAAGGTCTATCTTATGTTCTATTCTTTTTTGTACTGCATTTTTGATTCTGATATCTAACTCAAACTACACTAAGAACATGATTTCAAATATCTAATATTCACTGGTTTACTCCATCTTCCTTTGTACAAACTTGTGTAGTTAAGGGCACAAAGCCTGATGAGTAATGATCAGGTATGTAACTGTTCTTAGATCATGGAATTGCAAATTTCATTCTTTTCCATCATTAAATGATAGATATAAAAAACAAGAATTATATTTCTATTGTGAATATGCTACTTTCATACTCAAGAAACTATGATGCTCTATATTACCTCTAGAAGAAAAAAGTATCACCTCAGTCATATTATTCTAACATGTGGTACTTCTAGAGTAGCTATTATAGGTTTAAGATATATATTAAAGGGATGTAGATATGGGTCATCACTTCAAAATAGGTAATGAGACTCCACAAATGTGTTTACTTTTCCTCTAATTAGCCAAATAATTAATTACTTAAAAGCAAGGACATTTACCTCTCTTATTTGATTTTTTAAAATGATTTTTGAGCTATTCCAAGAAGGCATGTAGGCATTTTGACAGTGTTGTCTTCATTTGAGTTTGTATTTTGGTTTTCCTTGTTGCCACAGAAGGTCACTATTAGTAAGGGTCCTTTACTATTTCTTACATTTTAACATATGTTGTTACTTTTAAAGTTGAACTCTGCTCCTCAGTCATAGGGGCCACTGTTGCAATCTTCTTGTCCTGGGAGCCAGGAGCCTGATCACTGACTTTCTACTCTGAAGCCTCTAGGGCTCTCAGATTCTTCACTGCCCTGGACTTGCTCTCTGCCCTGGGATGGCTTTACATAGTCACATCTATCCTGTGGGTGGTTCTCTAGCTGAGAGTTTTCCTTATCAGCTGGGGCTGGGGGAAGGGGTTCTCACAATTGCCTTGCTGTGCCATGAGCCTGCTGAGCCAGAGTAAAGGGGCCTCAGCTGCTGATCTGTTCTGTGGCCATGAGCCTCCTTCTGACTTGACCAGACAGCCTCCACACTGTGTTGAGCTGTGATGCATTCTACTTTTGCCCAAGTGAGACAGACCTTTCCTGAAGTCTTCTAAATTATCTCTATTTGGAAGATTATATCTCTCTGTCTTTTTGTAGATTTTGTAGATGCAGAATCCATTTAGAGGCTTGATTTAATGTTATTTCAGAGGGAAACTTGGTAAATCTCAGGAAACTTCCTGGCTTCTTTCTGCCATCTTGGCTCCACATGTGAAAAACCGGGACAATTACTGAAATAGTATTGCAATATTTACAGTTCGTTATTTACAATAGGCCATTTCCCTATGTAAACTCAAAGCACACTTTCACAAAAATAAATGGACCATCAGAAGAGACACTAAAAATGCATAGGGATCATAAATAAGGAGGACACATGGAGTGCAAATTAAAACAATTCTCAGGTACCACCTGACATCTGTCAGATTGGCTAATATGACCCAAAAGCAAAATAATAAATATTGGAGAAACTGTGGAAAAATTGGAATTCAGTATTTCTTTGTTTTGTAAAGTGTGTATGTTACTTAGATCCTTATTCATCCAGAAATAAATAAGATGAGCAATTTCCATCACCCCATGTCATCATTATTTCGCAAAGGGAAATAATCTAAAACACTGGAAAGGATTTGTTTGCAAAGGGGAAAAATGACAACATCAAAGAAAAATAAGTCTGATATTTCACATGTTTCTATTGAACCAGTGTATATACAACTACATTTTTACATGTGACTTATTTTTTCTACTATAAAGACAACAAAATATTATTAGCAGGGCATATATTTGTCTTGTGTGGTTTTCTAGAAAGATAGTGTGTTAGTGACATTGGTAAAAATCACCTAACTTCTTAGAGTTTTAGGTATTAGTATTAGACTATTAAGTATTAGACTAAAATTTGCAGAACAGTTGTTAACCTCCAATAGAAGATTCCTTACTAAAATGTCCCTTATATCAGTGAAATTGTGGTTAGTGTAAAACAGACCACCACCATAAAAAACACTTTTGTATTAATTTTGGATATACGTAAAAACATTTATTAAGCACTTACTATGAACTAATCAATGTGCTAAGTGCTTTGCAAATATCTCATTTGATTTTCACAACCAGCAGGAAGGTAGATGCTCTTACAATGACCATTTTATAATTGAAATAACTGAGGGAGACTGAGGCTAAGTGATTTGCTCAAGGTCACATGGCTAAGAAGTTTTTGAGACCTGAATTGAACTCAGGTTTTCTTGATTCCAGGACAACCAGTCTATCCCCTTTACAACATAGCTGCTTTTAGTAGGTAAATAAGCATTATGAAGCACCTACTATCTGTTGGGCACTGTGATAAACAGTTAAGGAATGAAAAAAAAAGGTCCTACCCAGGGTATCCCTGAGTTAGAGATGGGGAGGGAGATTATTTTGGACATTGGGGCAATCAGAGAAATTGCCTATAACCTTGTTATTGGAACACCAAAGTGGGCAATGTAATTGGATCAAAGAGTGGGAAGCAAGGAGTGAATTATAAAAAGAATGGAAAGGAAGAATGTGGCTAAGCTATAAAGGGCTTACAACAGTACAAAGAGGATTTTATATTTGATTCTGGAGGTGATAGGGAACCATGTGTGGAAATTTATTTTGATTTGGGGACCCTACCTTTGGGCTGAGATTAAAAAGTCTTAGACCCTCAGGGTCTCTTCTGTGTGGGAGGCGCTGGTGCCCCTCCCCCTCTGCTTCAGCTGAGCCAAAAAGTCCCGTGGACTGTACAAGACTCCAGGTCAGACAGCTGGGGGGAGGAAGCGCTAGCTCCCTCCACCCTGAGTGGAGCTATCCGAGAAATCTGGGTCTTGTCCAGGCTGGGGCTCTGGCATAGCCTGTGCTGAGGCACGTGATGCTCATGCGTGCCCCCAGCCCCAGCTGCAGCCCTCGCTGGCAGATTAGCTTGGTGTGTGTGTGCAAAAAGCCCTGATATTTGAGTGGAGAAAAAGAAAATATATATAAACTTGGGAGTTAGACAGGAGAAGACGGCAGACAAGAGACAGGGGGTGGGGCTATAAGAACGCAGGAGAAGGCTAAAGGACTAGGAGCAAGGAGGAAAGGCCGGCAGCAGAGAAGGAACAGGAACAGAGGACAGAGGCCAAGGGACAAGATTAAGAGAGCATACCGACAGCCAGCCAGACAGACAGACAGAACAGGAGGCAGCTGAGAGCACAGAAGCGGTCAGCACAGGGTACAGGTTGGAGAAAGTGAAGATTAAGAGGGAAAGTGGAACATACCCTGAGGCAAGAGGAGGTGATGGCCTTTATTGTCTTAAAAAAGTTCCAGGGACAGCAGGTGGAAGCACCGGAACATGCAGTCAGGTTGTACATTTTATTTCCCTGTATTCTTAATTTTAAATAGTATCTCATAAATAAACTCTGCTTTGATTATTTAGTTAAGAGGCTTCTTAATATTTTGCTTATCAATTTTGGGAGTGGAGCAGGGTGGTGGAACTTTATAAATGGTCCACATTAAATTAATAGCAGTCACATAGACAGTCAGCCACATAGTCAAAAGTCCCCAGATTAGTCCTCCATAGATTAGTCCCCCCAAATCAGGCCCAATCAGTCAAAATATTCTTACACATGGGAGTTTATTTACTGAATAATGAGATATCTTATTTTTTGTTACTGATATTTGAAGCAAATATTGTGTTATTACATTTTATCCTCTAATTCTACTTAATTGCTTTTATTCATGGGAAAGCTTTTAAAGTATATATAATCAAGAAACATTTTTTGTTTGTTTTTGTTTTCGGATATCTTCTATCATGTGCTTGGTTAAAAAGTCTTCCCGTGGTCCTTATTTAAAAAGGTAGTGATCTAAATATCTTATGATTTTTAAAAATGATTTATTGTTTAAATTTTTTCAAATTCATTTCCCAGATCCATTTTGAGACTATTGTGGTTTAGGTTATTGACCTAAACCTAATTTCTACTAAAAAGCTTTCCAGCTTTCCCAGTAGTTCTTTTCAAAAAGGGAATCATTTACCTAGTAATTTATGTTGCTAAGTTTATCAAATTGTAAGTTATTTAAATTGCTTCTATTTCTTGCTTATTTGGTTTATTCACCAATCTTCTTTAATGTCTTTTTAAAAAAATCAGAAGCATAATATTTTGATAGGTATAGTATTTTAAATATAGTATGAAATCATAGTAATGCTATGCTACCTTAATTCATGTTTTTTCTCATTATTTCCCTTTCAATTCTATGCTTTTCATTATTCCAAATAAATTTTTTATTATATTTTCTAAATCTATAAAGTATCCACTAAGTAACTTATTTGGTATAATCCTAAATTTTGGTTGTTTTGTCCTTTAATCTTGAAGAAGACTTCATGAACATTAGACGGTTGTGCCAAGTCACCAATCTCACTCTCTCCTCCAGAACCATGTGGGTTCAGTAGCAAGATATATATCAGGGTGACTGGAGATGGCCCCAGATGTCTATGGCAGTTGGGATTAATTGATTTATCCAAGGTCACACAGCCAGTTAGTGTCTGAGATAAGATTTGAATTCATTTCCTCCCAACTTCAGGGCCAATGCTCTATCCACTGTGATACCTAACAGCCCTAATCCTAAATCTATAATTTACTCAGTAGCAGTTTGTTGTATTAGCATGAACTAATTAACAATACTGGTAAATATTTCTTCAAGTATTTATCTCTATTTCTAGAATTGTATTTTGATGATATATAATTCTTGTGTTTTGATTATTTTATTTCTTATAATTTTATTAAGTGAGATTTCCCTTTTTTTCCTGTTTGTGGTTTCTATTAGTCCTGCACATAGAAATTCTGATGATTTATTTATTTTTGTATCCTGCTACCTTGTAGATGCTATTAATTGTCTTAATTTATCGCTTCACTAGTTTTTTTTTCCTAAGAACATCTTCATAAAATTTGCAAACAATGATAATTTTGTGCCATCTTTAGCAATGCATATGTTTTTAATGTAGTTCATTTGTCTTAGAGTTAGAGCCAGAATTATAATAAATGTCAAATAACTGTGGTAATATGTTTGATATGCATTTTGTTTATAATGTTTAGTAAGAAAGTGTCTGTTATATTATATGTTTAATACAAGCAATGCTAATTCTTGGTTTAAAACCCATTTAAGCTTTTTAACCAAAATGAGAATTATGTTCTGTCAAAATATTTTCTCCATTTGAATAATTTTGTTTTATTTTTTCTTTGATGCTTCTATCTATCTATCCACCTATATATCTATCCATCTATCTCTATCAGTGTTCTTTAAAGAGATTCATAAAAAATTCTCTTTCTCTGTTTTATCATACCTTAGTTTGAGTATCAGGGCCATGTTTGTTTCTGAAATATATTTGGAATAGTTCTGACTGTCTCTTTTTTTTTTTTTTTGGGGCGAGGCAATTGGGGTTAAGTGACTTGCCCAGGGTCACACAGCTAGTAAGTATTAAGTGTCTGAGGCTGGATTTGAACTCAGGTACTACTGAATCCAGGGCTTGTGCTTTATCCACTGTGCCACCTAGCTGCCCCTGACTGTCTCTTTCTTGAGAATAATGTGTAGGATGTTTATTAATTTCTTCTATAAATTCTTGGTAGAATTTACCTGTAAATTCATCTGCCCTGGACATCTTGTCTTTGAATTATTTTGACCTCTATTTCTTGTTTTCTTAATTCAGATAGTGTTGTGTGTGTGTGTGTGTGTGTGTGTGTGTGTGTGTACACATACATACACATATATATTTATGTCTGTATGTGGATATGTGTGTGTCTATGTATACACACACACACAATACCCAGACTAAGAAAACAAGAAATAGAGTTAAAAAACAACCTTAGATAGATAATAGATAGATAGTTAAGCACACACACATATATATGCATGTGTGTATGTAGATTCTTATCCAATTCCTATGAATCCTCAGTTTCATGTCTATATAATTATATGAAACAGGTTGTGATCATTCTTTTTATTTCTGTTTGTTGCAAGAACAACAAAAAATAAACTCTACTAAACTAGGCTATGTGGTTTTCCCTGTGAAATTTTAGGGATATATATTTTTATTTGCTTTTATTGTTGAATAAGTTTTTTACTTCCTGAAATTTTCATTAAAATAATAGTAAACTTTATAGCAAGCTAAATTATAGATAGAAAAAATTCTGGTGATAATATTATCAGAACCAGAATAATTGCATTTAGAAATACCAAATGAAGTAGAGAGTAGAATAAAACCTGAAGAATCTTTATTAGATGATTTTGTGAACTTGGTCAATAAGGGAGAGATCCTTTGAGAGAGAAAGTTGAAATATCTAAAAAATAGAGATATCCAAACTAGACCTAAATATTCAACAGAATTGGCTGTACCATATGGGAATCAGTATTGAGAGAATATCTGAAATACATTTGAAACAATTCAATAGCAGAAAACACAGTAAATTATACATTTGGCAGGGGAGGATTATTGGATAGCATCCAGTTATTGGATGCCCACAGATTTAATGTAACTTGTAGAATATAAATTATCCCCCAAATATAAACTCCATAAAGTGGTTACTGCTGCTGAAGAGATAACTTGTAAATAATGAAGACAGAAAAATAAAATACGATTTTTACTGTTTTCATTATTATTATAATCAATATGTATATAGGCAATGCAGTATTTTGCTTAGACAATGTTTTTGTATTATACTTAAAGGAAACCCATAAAATGTAAATAAAGGAACCACAAGAATCATTTCTTTTATAAAAAAATTAATTGTTTCTAATATAATAAAAGTAAAGCACCTAGCTGCCCTTAAGTTGCTATACGCATAATTTGGTAGAATAATAATACTGATTTATCTTAAGGGAAGCTAGGCAGACTAGTAGACAGAGTGCTATATCAGAAGTCAGGAAGACCCAAGTTCAAATTTGGCCTCAGAAATTTATTGTGTAACTCAGGACAAATAACAACATTTTTTTTTGCCAACTTTCTTTAACTGTAAAATTGGGATAATAATACCTCATATATCACAGGACTATTTTGTGGATCAGATAATTTTTGTGAAGAATTATCACTGCTTGAATATTCACGAAACAAATTCCTATTCCCTTCATTTCCCATGAATGCTATTAGACACAAAGAGCAAATCACCCTAAAGGAGGATTGCTCAGATTCTACCAGGACAGAAGGGATGAGGAAATGCCATGATTTTTATAGTTACTAAAATATATGAGACCTGGGGGCAGCTAGGTGGTGCCTTGGATTCAGGACACTTGACACTTACTAGCTGCGGACCCTGGGCAAGTCACTTAACCATCATGGACCCACCAAATAAAAATAATAAAATAAAATATATGAGACATTTTATCCTCCATCCCAGGCACTTTCTAGATGTTGGACCCAAATCATTGACTAGGATTATGTAAATTTGTGGATTTTCCCAGTCAGAGGTTAACACTGACACCCTCCCAAACATAAATAATTCTCTCTTCTTTTGAATTCATTGTATTTCAATGAGCACTACTCATATAATCTTGACATAATGTAATTATTAGTTAAGTCAAGAACATTTAATAACTACCATAATAATAAGCAATAAACATTTATCTAATGACTGAGCTCATCATTCTTCTACATGCCAGAAGCCTCCTCAAAACTTCAATCTGGACACATTATTTTTAGTCAATGAACACTTAGAATTCTACCTTGGTTATGCAAAAGAGTATGGCAATGGGGCAGCTAGGTGGTGCAGTGGATAAAAGCATCTGCCCTGGATTCAGGAGGACTTGAGTTCAAATCTGGTCTCAGGCACTTGACACTTAATAGCTGCATGACCTTGGGCAAGTCACTTAATGCTAATTGCCCTGGAAAAAAAAAAGTATGTCAACACAGTTTCCCCAGGACACTAGATTCACATTTCTGATAGTCATCCCATAAAGATAAAGAGACTCTGTAGTTCAGATTTTAGATTTCAAGTATTTGGAGCTTGTAGTATAATTCAAATTGGTACTCAAATCAATATGCTTTCCTAACTGTGTTTTTGATTTTTTGGTTTAGGAAAGGACTTCTGACAGTATTTGGCCATTGCTAAGCGGTCATGTATCAAAGTAAGTGGAATCACCAGCCAGACCCAGGAAAAAGATATGGCCCTGAAGCATACTCCTTTGTCGTTTTTTCTTCTGTTTTTCTGCTTCTCTTTTTTCTTTGCTTCTGCTGTGATTCTCAGGAGAGGGGAGAGACAGCTGTAAAGTGAGGGAAGCATCAAGATTAGATTCTCTACTATAATGTTAAACATTTTTTGGACAGCTAGGTGTTATAATGGCTAGAGCACTGACCCTGAAGTTGAGAGGACCTAATTTCAAATCTCACCTCAGACAATTACTAGTTGTTTGACACTGGACAAGTCACTTAATCCCAATTTCCTTAAACATTCCAGGCCATTTCCTTTTTTCCTGATTTTTATCTTGCACTGGACCCAGATATCTCTGGAAGAGAGAGTGAAGTTGATGACCCTGCACAGCCCTCCTTTACTTAAATCCAATTCACTGCAAGTTATGTCATCACCCCGATGTCATGGTCCTCTTCAAGAATGAAAGCTCAACAACAAATCTTTTTTAGTAGATTAATATTAAACAGTAATATTTAAAGTAAATAGCTCTTCAGATTCATCCACAAAGGTTTATCCTTCTGTTGGCTTGGTTATTTGCCAACATATCTTTTTCATTACATTCAAAGGAATGTACTGCTGACTCTGAAGTCATTTCCAAAATGACTATTTTAAACCTATCTGAAACATTGTTGAAATGTATATCTTTCCAAAGTAGCGGCTCCCAGTAATAATTTGGATTATTAAATTTGACCATGATTGTTAAACATCAGTTTTATTACTTTATGGTCACACCTAATAATATAACTTGCCTGAAATGTATAAAACCTCTCAACATTCTGATTTACTGAATTAAGAAACTATATATTGGGGCAGCTAGATGGCGCAGTGGATAGAGCACTGGCCCTGGAGTCAGGAGTACCTGAGTTCAAATCCGGCCTCAGACACTTAACACTTACTAGCTGTGTGACCCTGGGCAAGTCACTTAACCCCAATAGCCTCACTAAAAAAAAAAAAAAGAAAGAAACTATATATCAATAAATTTTAAAATCCCTTGAGAAGTATGGACAAAGTTGACAGTAAAAACATATCATTATTTAAACTAATAAAAGAAGTAAATGTGGCAATCTTACTATAAGATACATAACAGTATAGAGCTAGAAGATGCTAATGAACCAATGACCAATAGGAAGTCTTTGAGTATAAAAACGGCATTAAATTGAAAAAATTCCTCCATTGTAAATAGAATTATGCTAGTACTTAATTATATTAAAAATTAAGTAATTCTAGAATTCAGTTATGTACAATTTAAGTCAGATAAAATATAGCTCTCACTTTAAAAAGTTATAACCTGATTTTTAAAACATGTTTTTTTTCTTCTTCAATGTTATCTAAATTAAGCACTTCAAAATATTTTTAAACCTTCATTCATTTTGACTTTTCTTTCTTATTTCAATTATTTCTCCCACTGTTATTATGTTCTTTGAGGTACAACATTTCAAAGCACTTTTAATATGGTCAACATCAGAGTTTTAATTAATGTTACTTTTAACTCTGTTGTGAATTAACTTTGAAATTTGGTAATTTGATAACCTGATGTGTTAAAATTACTTTTCATTTTGTTAAAGTTATTGTAGTCATAATAATGTTTATGATCTGTTAGTGTAGAAACATTCCTATTACAATAAAGAAGCATTTGTCACTTGAAAACTTTCATGTGCCTTTTGTAATTGGCAGAATCTTATGAAATATTAAGCTCTAAAAAAACCATCTTAAATATGTCAAGCATTTCTCAAGCTCTTGGTTTCTTTTGCTTTGAACTGCCCAATATATGTGACCTTCTGTTAGCTTTTGAAAATATGCTTTCAACAAGCCATTCACCACTGAGTTCCAATTTGTGATATGCAGAGAGAACTATAGGAGTTCCATTTAGAAGACAGATAGCAACATGCACTTTTTCTTCCACTGAATATCACTTTAAGAACATAATAGGTGAAAATGTAATTCTCAGACTTTCCCCGAGTCCCCATGAATTCTGTGTGTCAGCCAAGCGTGTCTAAAGTCAGAAGCATTCACATAGTTACCTCTCTTTGTAGCTGCAGGCTTTCCCTTGCTCCCCAAATGTACAAGGTGCTTTTTCTTCTTTTACATATCTTCCATTTGCATTCATATACTCCCTTCCCCTCTAACCTATTTTTCTTTTGAGAATATTTTTTTACTATTTTGCCAGAGACCATATAATACATTTAGCTGTGTCTTAATGGTCATGGTAAAACACAGACACACACACACACACACACCCCTTTTTTGGAGTCCTATTTTTAGTAATCATTATCATCATTTTATCACAATGAAGTCAATACATAGATATATACCATTAATATTTTCAGCAGTAATTAAGAAGAAAATATATTCAACTAAACAACCACTTAGATGCAGCAAAAAATAACTTGCTAATCTTTTTGAAAAGAAATTTAGCCAAGAAAAAAAATCTTGAACAGCCTACCCCTTACAGGTAGTAATAGTAAAAATGGTCTCCATTTCTAGTTTGAGCAAGATTTTATCTCTTGCTTCCGTAGTATTCTCTTCTGAAAATAAAATACCTGTGAGCTTTGGTCACCCATCACCTCTGCTGAGGGCTGTGAGAAAGGTTCCTTTTCAGCAGTGAAATAGTGAGAAGAATAATTCAAGTAAGAATTGACATTGCTGGAGGCCAAAATGTTGAAATATTCTTCGATTAGAATTATAAGAACATGAGAGATTTTTGGAAAATGAATAAAGGTCATTTGGTCCATCAAGGCATATCCTTTTTAGTACTCCATTTCCCCAAGGATGGCATCTAATTGTTTCTTGAATGACACTAGTGCTTTTTGCCTCAACAACTTTGCCTACAGGCTATTCTAAGCACTTATTATTCTCCACATGAAAAGGTGCTTTCTGATATATGTGCTGAATTTATTTTTTAATTTCCATTTATGTTCTCTTGTCCTATAATCTCTGTCAAAATGGAAATAATAATTTGCGTTGACATTATCTGTGGCAGTTAAGGCTTTATATGCATCACATAAGACAGCTCTACCCTGTCCTCAATATTGGATGCTCAGATTTACAGTTCCAGCAACCAGGACTGCATAGCAAATGGTGTCAGTAGTCCTGCATGGAGAATTTAACACCATGCACAACTATAGTCCCTTTAAATTCCATTCTGCATGTAATCTATGCTTCCCACTGACATGTAATTACTATTAATGGGGGGGGGGTGCGGAATCTTACTATAGTATTTTGAATTTGATTTTCCTCTCAGTTTTAGAGAATATACAGGGAAAAAAAAACCTGATTTTACTTACCTGAAATAATGAATAGAGAATAATGAGAATAATGAGAAGAGTTTCTAGACTAGTAGTAGTACCCATATAGAAGCTTTAAAATTACTTTCCTCCTTTCTTTTTACTAAAATATAGGGCACTCCATACAGAACCTTCACCTTGTACTAGTAAATTAAATAATGACATATGTAGAACAGAGATGCCAGATTTATGTTGCTTCTGATTGAAAGTCACGATAATAATAGAGTAAAATGTGAATATATATATGCATTTATTCAAAATTAATTACATGAAGTAAAACAAAACAAAATTAGCAGAAGTTCTTAAATATAAGAAGAGATACCATTAAGGTATTGAGTTCATCAAATAAGTGTCATATTAATTCATAATAATGTCACTGTAACTTTTTTCTATAATATATTGAGTTATTATTTTCTTTCTTTTGCCCAAAAGGCACTTAGCTAGTGAATAGAGTTTTGGGAGTTCAGTAAAGAGGATTTTCATTCAAATCCTACCTCAAGTACTAAATGGGTGATGCTGTGCAAGTTACTTTACTACTCTTCAAGAATAAATGAGAAGTTTTGTTTAGTGGTGGGATCAAGTGGAAAGGTAAGCATGTTGTGTTTGAAGTAAATATAAAATATTCATTTCAAAGTGTATCATAAAAGATTAGAGATATGAGATGGGTTCCAGAAAAATCTATAACTATATCCATATTTATATAGTTGTTTAGTCATTTCAGCCATATCTCACTCTTCATGATTGCATTTTGGGGTTTTCTTGATAAAGATATTGGAGTGGTTTACTTTTTCCAGGTTTTTTTTAGAGACAAGGCAAACAGAACTCAGTGACTTGTCCAGGGTCATAGAGCTAGTAAGTCTCTGAGGCCAGATTTGAACTCATGAAGTTGAATCTTCTTGATTCCAAGCCCAGTGCTCTATCTACTGTGCCACTCAGCTGAGACACCCAAACACACACATATATATCTACCCAAATATATGCATACAAATACACACTCATTCTCAAAATAGGAATGCTAACAGCACTTAGCTCAATTGAATAAACTAAGGCAAACAAAGGTAAGTGACTTGTCTAGTAAGTCACTATTGATTGTATAAGATCAAATTTGAACTAAGGTCTTTCTGACTTCAGTTTCAGCACTCTATGTAATCTCTCTGTCCAATGAATACAATTTTGTGTTTTCTTCTCCATTCAACATCTCAAGTAAAGGACAAAAGGAAGTAGATGGTTTGAACAATCCAGGATTTGGATTTTCTGAGGAATTAATGGAATAAAAGAAGGGAGCAAAGGAGTTGAGAGTACTGGATACCCTAGAGTTGAATTGGTTCACTAAGTGGTTAAAATTAAAGTGGGAAACAGGTGTTTTGGATTTGGACAGTACTGAAGGGCAGAAGAATTGAAAAATTTGCTAAGTGTGAAGACTTGTTATTGGATGAAGGCAAGGTGATTATTTTCAGATAACAGAATTTCAGATTCTTTCAAAGTGGGTGATGGCAAGGTCAAATGTCTCAAGGTCATAATCTGTATGTAACAGGTGGAGTTGAATTAGTTAAATAGGCTAAAGAACTGGGAGTATACGGAATTTGATGTAACACTAATACATTTTTTCTGGTTTTATTTATTCTTTATATTTTCAAATTAAAATTTTATTTTTTAAATCAACAAAATCTGTATTCTCTGCCTCCTCCAGTCATTTGTCATATTACCAACATGTACAGTCAAATACCTAATAAAGCAGATGTCTGCATTGGTCATGTCCCCTCAATGAAAATCTTATACACTCTGAGTCTTGTACCTCTCTATCAGAAAATGAATAGCATGTATTCATTCTTTGGGTGAACTTTATAGAGAATTCTTAAGTCTTTCAAAGTGTGTCTTTACAATATTATTGCTATATATTATATATTATTGCAATATAAATTATTCTCCTGATTCTCATTTTTCTATGTATCAAATCATGCAATTTTTTTCAAGTTTCCTTGAAAGTATTTGAATCATCATTTCTTCCAGCACAATAATCTTCCTTCAAATTTATATACCAAATTGTTTATCTTTTAATGTTTTCTGTGATTGCTGTTTACAATTAAAGCTTCAACACAGCTCTTGTTTTTAATTAGCAATACTTGCAAGTCCTCTATTTCATTAAAGATCCATTTTCCCCACTGTAGAAGTATCCTAAGTTTTTAAATTTTTTTCTAGACAAGTTATCATACATTTTAATCCTATGTATTTTGTCTTCTGAAATATTGTACACCAATGTCTTCGTACCTTTATTCAATGGCTGCTAAATCATGTGTGATCCTTACTGTGGTTCTTTGAATTATTGCTCTCTGGCAGGTTACAGTGCTTTCTTTGACCTGAAAGGTGTAGATTTGGGCCATAATATTTTCAGAAATCTCCTTTTTTAAAAGGAAATAATTAGCATACACTTTCTGCCATCTGGTTCTAACAGGTCTTGGCAGTTTTATGATTTTTTGAAATAAAATCTCTAGGGCTTTTCTTTGCCATGACACTGATTCTTTAATTTTTTCTCTTCTTCAGTTTTTTTTGGGGGGTTGCTATAACATATATATGTGTGTATATTCTTTTTTAGCCTTCTGGCATTTTGACATTGTTTTTGTTATAGAATCATAAGCTAGTTTTTGGCCCATTCTAATTTTCAGGTAGTCCATTGCTTGGCAATGTTTTATATTTCTTGCGTGAAATTTTTAATTCCTTTTCAAATTATTTCTTTCATACATTTCTTTTTGTCCATTTATTTCTTTTGTGTGCTCTCTCTCTGCCCCCCCTCGAGATATATATATATATATATATATATATATATATATATATATATATATATATATATATATATATATATATATACATATATATACATATATATGTGTGTGTGTATGTATGTATAATTATTTAGAAAATCTTGCTTTATATCTTCTAGGATTTCTAGTTGAATTTGTGTCCAAGCTGCATTATTTTTCCCCATGAGTCTTTCCTTCTGCATATTATTGAGTCATTCTATTATCCTGGGTTTATGCCATGGTCATCCTTACCACCCTAACATTTTTTTATGGTAAAATTCTTCTTCTTTTCCTTTTTTAAATAAAATTTTTGCTCATTCTTTCAGCCTACTTCTGATTTCATAATTTATGTTAATGCCAAGCCCTCTGCACTTCGGGGGGGAATATCTGGAGTGGTCCTGCTGCTTCTTTCTTGGCATGTTGAGTATTATGTGATTCCAGGAAACAAAGGGCAACTCAAGCTTTCAGTGGTCCCAAAGTCATTTGTTTCAAGGCAAATTCTGAATGCTCCCCTGCTGTTATGAACTCTGCAATTTTATGTCTTCAGCTTGGGTCTGAGCAATAGAATTGTGAGCTTGCCCATTTGGAGTTTCAGTAGACTTTTTCTGGATTAAGCCACTCTCAGAAAGTTGGAAAAAGCTTTGTAAGTTCAGACTGACAGAGCTTTAGAATTGCCTTTGGTCTATGATTACGGCTCTGATTATTCCTCTGCATGCCTCAGACTGAGCTGAAGGCTGGAGCTGAGACCTTTTTCCACTACTAGTGTCTCTGGCACATACCTGCTGCTTACTTTTAAACTTGCTCTTTGACCATCATACAGCCTAGTGCTCAAGCCTGTGTCTCACATTAGAACATAACCTCTAGATATAGGTCCTTTTTTGTAGTCTTCCCTAGCTCTGTTCCAGAATAAGATTGTGAGTGAGAGAGCTGCCACTCATCATGCACCTGCCTGGTCTTTGTCATATTATTTGGTCTTACATTAATGTTTATGTCCATGAAGCTTGCATTGCAAGGGGCTCCTCATTTCTTGTTTTCTCAAGAGGAATAATTAGAAATTTATTTTTTGGAAGTTCAATTATGATAAAATAATATGCTAATTGTAGGATAAATTATTTTTGTGTTTACTGTCTTTATCCTTTAATTTTCAGTATATTTCTGACACTGCCTTTCATTTCTTAGAATTGGTGTGGCATTTGACTTGGTATTCTTTGTCAATTTGTGATAAGAACCAGATTTTGCTTGCTAAACCCAATGTTTTTTGTAAAGTCCTAATTCAGGTTCTTTGTTAATTGGATAACCCATAAGCTGCAGTACTTAGAATGAACATTTCTAGATCATTTAATGTGGATTTCTTCTGTGATTTTTTCCTGTATATGCATCCCACTGATATTTTTGTCTTCCAATTCTAATAGTTACACTGATTATTCCCCCCTCCACCCTAAAGGACATATACTAAGGATTGTGGAGAAGGTGAAAAGTGATGAGCATAAAAAATAGCTATTTTAGGGGGCGGCTAGGTGGCGCACTGGATAAAGCACTGGCCCTGGATTCAGGAGTACCTGAGTTCAAATCTAGCCTCAGACACTTGACACTTACTAGCTGTGTGACCCTGGGCAAGTCACTTAAATCCCACTGCCCTGCAAAAAAAAATAGCTATTTTAGTACCTGGGGCAAGTGAGAAAGATACTCTTAAATCAATGTTTTCAAACAAATTCAGTTCAATGAGCAAGGAAAGGAACATGGTACATTGGGAATCAAAACTATCAATCTCTAGGTCCTTTCCAACTTGCAAAAGAACTAAGATATCAGGTTACAAGACCTCATGGGAAGTGATACTTTAGTACACAACCCTGTATTAAGAGAGAGAGACAGTGATCATATTAACATATGAGACAAGTGCTGGAGAACCTTCAGTTAAGGAAATACTCACTTAGGATAAAGCATTACAGAGTACTGAGTTCAAGCAAAGTTTTACATTATTAAGTATTCTATTTAACTAGTTAATGTATGTCATATCTTCATCTCATATATGAAGAACTGAAGTTGAGAGAAGTTGAGAAAAGTTTTTGCGTGTGTGTCTTTTTTTAATATATTTCATAGTTTTTAGAGTTTTAAGCCTGGCAAAGACTACACGTATATTATCTTGCTTAATCCTTACAACAACCCTTTGAGATAGATGCTTTTATTACTCCATTTTACAGATGAGGAAACTGTATTCTACATATGTTAAGTGCCTTGGATTTCCCAGGACCACAGAGTTAATAAGATAACATGAGTAGTAAGTAGCAGAAGTAGAAATGAATATAGGTCTTCTGTCACCAAATCCTTTAATTATTTTAACTAGAACATGCTGGCAATGCTCTCTAAAGTCCATGGGCCAAAGGAAACTATCCAGATATTATGATATAGTTATAACTCTGAAAATCTGAATGAGCTAAGAATTGTATAGGGATGAAATGATGGATCCTTCAAAATAATAAAGGAATAATTAAACCAATAAGGGATGAGTTTTTTTTTTATAAAGTACATTCAAGAAAATGTAAACAAAATATATATTTTCTTGAACAGTTTAGCAAATTATCAGTTTAATTTATATTGATAATAAACAAACACACAAGGATGTATATATCAGATACCAATTTGCTTTTCACTATTATTTTGAAATAAAATATAAGATGTTTTTGAGGTCTAATATGTGGGTCAACCTAATACTTCATAATTATCCTAATAAATGTCACCACATTTCTCAAGCAAATTATCATCTGTGAGTAAATTACATGTTGGCTTGATGCTACCTCCCACAGAAGTTGGCCTCTCTCTTGCTACTCTCTTTCTTTTCTCTGCTCTGTCCTTTTTCAACAAACACATTTAACAGCTGTGGATACAAATAAGGCACATTTGGCAAGAGTGGGAACCAGATGCCAAAGACTGAAATGTATGTTCTCTGTGCAGCATCTGAGCCTATTGCTAACTCCTTAGTTTCACCTCTGCTGGCTTCTTTTCTCATTCCTCTACTGGCAGTCAACCATGGTGCATCTGGAGATATTGTTGGGGTCATGCAGCTGTGGGCTTGTGTTGGCTCCCTTGCTCGCACTACAACAACTTGTTGGCTTTGTTTCCAAGAATTTATTATTGGCATAAAAATTAGATTCATGAAACTGATTTTTTTCCTTTATATATATCTTGAAATACAATTGCATTTTGAAAAAGCATTATAGACTAAATCCAGCCTGCTCTTGATATAGGTTGAGCATTTCTTATTTGAGTTATACATTAACATTTCATACCTTCTATGTACTAACTATTGTATTAATGGTGGGATAAGAAAAATAGAAGTCAAGTGGCCAAAAATCTAGTTGGAAAGAGCACATATTTAAGAGTAAAGAACTCTTACAAAACAACATATGAACACATAAACATTATAGAAATCCAGAATGATAGTGAATTAGTGTTAAAAAGGGAAAGGGCATAGAAATCAAATCACTTATTTTGGAACAAATAGAAATAATAAGAAAATGAAATCCAGTGAGATGAATTGATTTGTTTTAAGTGAAGTAGCTCAGTAATGACAAGGCCAGGTCTCCCAAGAGCTATTTTGTTTCTCTCAGGATTGTTATACTATTTTCTTTTTATCCCCAGCACCTAACACAGGATCTAAAACTAAGCACATGTTGAATAAATGCTTGTTGAATGACTGCTTGAATGATAGTATTAAGTATAATAAATATCTCTGTTAAGTAGCAGAAACAACAACAAATATCTGTGAGAAAATAATGGTGTGCTGGGGGGCCCAGAGAGCCTTGCCTGAACTTTCTTAAGGTTAGTCCAGAGTCAGTAGAATTTCAAAGGAAGTTAACTCACCATAAGATCACTCTCGAGTCATGTCAATAATGGACTTGAATGTTACTGGCCAATTAGCTTGGTTGGATCAAGGTGGAGTGACTCACTTCTACCTGAGACAGGTTAAAAACCCTCAAGAGGGGTCTCTTGCTCTCTTTTTTTGCATGTTCTTCCCTCTCCCACACTGCCCTCTGGTTCTTGCTCTCTATCCTAGGTAGGAGGATTTCTAACCATGTGTTCTCACTTTCTCTAACATTTAGTATGCTTTAATGCTGGGGTGTGAGTGAGGATAAGCTCCCACTCTCTATAAAATGCTCCAATAGCATGCATCTTAAATAGCCTCTGACAACCGAAGCCCAATTCCTGGCCTTCTCATGGTAGAACTGTTTCCATTAACAGGAGAAGGAGTGAAGGTGAGGCACTGGAGCCTTAAAACCAGTCACTTCGGGCAGGTGAGGCTCGTTAGCCTTGGCAGGCAACCCGCCTAGGGGAAGGAAACCCTGATTTTAAATCTCTGCTGCCTTGCGGCAGATATGGGAAACGCTTCAGAAGTTAACCCCGAGGAAAAATCAGGAGTCGGAGTCCCTTAGGAAGTTGGATGTTGGACATCACATCTGTCTGGCAACTCCTGCAGTGGCACTGGTGCCAAACAGTATTGGCTCTGCCTCTCCTTTGGATCCACCAATGTTGCAGAGAGGGAAAACCTGCTGCATGGGCAAAAGCTTCTTTTCCATATTGATCTGCCCAGGCCAGCGTCCTGCAGAGGACACTCCAGCTACTCCACATGGGGGTAGATACAACATGGGATGCAGCAGTTACCAGTTATAAGTCACTCAGGAGCTACGGCTACCATTTTGGATTGCACAGTCACACTGTGGCCTGTGGCTCTTCAGCACTGATCCATGGTCATCTGCCACTGGTGGAGGCCTACTACTACTAATGCTGAAAACTGGTGCAGTAGCCTCTAATTTCTAAGTAATAATATGTTAGAAACCCCAGCTAAATTCCCTAAAACTTGGTACAAAAATCACACCCCCATAAATTTTCAAATGACACACATTTTTAGAAAAGTGTATTTGGGTTAGAAACAGAGTAGTAATGCTAGTGCAGACCAATATTGGGGGCAGGTGAAAAGCAGTAAATAAACTAATAAAAAATTAATTTGGTTTACCTCTAGATATTTTTTTATAGTAGAATAAACCTATCTGAATTATTACTGTCTTTTAGATTGAATTTAAATTTCTAAAGATTAAACACAGAAATACAAAGAAAGAGACTTTACCATTACTTAGGAAGTGACACATATGTGAGTTAAGTATACATTTTATTTCTGCCCTGTAATTTCCTTTCCCTTTTTGTCAGCCCTGGCATATCAGAGATTTTATAGAATTCTAGCTAAATTAGGATTACCTGAAACTGGTGGCCTTCCCATCCATATTTGGCCTACTCTATGTATTTACCATATGTAAGATATTTCAAGGTGACTTCTATTTTTTTTAAATCTAAAGCAACACTTTTAATGGAACACTATTATCAATGTGTGTGTGTGTGTATATATATATATATATATATATATATGTGTGTGTGTGTGTGTGTGTGTGTGTGTGTGTGTGTGTTGTGGAGGCCAAATTTAATATATGAAGAGTTAATTGGGTGACTTGTCTAAATATTGGGGTCCCAGAGGTAAGGAGGGACCTCTAGGTTTAAAGCTCCCTCCCCTCAGAAACTGCCTTTTTAGATATTTCTCCCAGGGCAATAAGAAAGGAGACTTACAGCCTCTGTTCCACAGATGTTTTATTAGGGAGAATAAAGTAAACAGCAAAAGTGAAATTAACAAAATCAAAGACAAGGAAATAGGGAAAAGGAAATATGGTTAATCCTCCTAACTCTAACCTAAATCTATTCAAAATAGCAGAGTACCTTACCACCTGGATCTTGTAGTTTCAATGGAAAGCACAACTTACAACCAGGCTTGAGTGACTTGGCTGCTCCTCCTCTGCTTGCACCACTGGATGGGAGGAAGAGGGAAAAAGAGAGCAAACTCCAGAAAAGCCTCAGCCTCCCCTCAGCAAGCATCCAATTTTCCTCCCCCAAAAGGAGAGGTCCTTTAAAAACTGCCTATGGAGAGAGGCTTCTCCTTCTGACCTCAGTAGTATACTTAACTTCAGGGTGGGCCAGGTATGGCTCCTCCCAAATGATTCAGCCAAATCCTAATAATTTTACCACATTCCCCCCTTTGTTTCTTCGAGGAACACAGGGTGTTTCCTTGAGAAACAGTCAAAAATAACAGAATATAACACTCGATGCTAAAAAACAATGTGTTAATAACAATATAGAAAAGGGAGAAAAGGAAAGTTTGTCCAGAGGGGAAGACCCTTATGAACCGGTGCTTTGATACTGCCTGCAGAGGGAGGGCTTCTACAGAGAATACATGTTACAAATGGTGTATATGATAACAGAAGAGAAAAAGAAAAAAACAAAATTAAACTGTTCATTTAAAGTCTTTGAGATCTTATCTTCTTGGAGTGGTGAGATGTCATCAGGAGAACTGGACTCTGGTCTGGACTCTGGGTGTCTCTGGACTCACTTCTTTAGCTGTTGAACTGGTGGATTTTCACTAATCCTTAGTATAGCATTGTCAGCGATCAAATTAAACAGTGAGATTTCTTCAAAATATAACTCATACTTAAACTATATATATAATATTACATTTCCTCCTTTATATCATACAGAGTTGAGGCAGTTATGCCATCTATAACACTTCTTACCACCATGTGTCTGGATCTAGGCCAAATTTTGTAATGTGTCCATGATGATACCTGAAAATGTTATGAAAAGGTTACCATATCACATCTCATGATTCTGAGATATCCAGTAATTGTGCTAGGCCCTAGGTGGATGAATTCTGACAATGTCATCAGACTGAGTGAAAGAAAAAGGAAACAAGTTATATTAAACTAGGTTCATGTGTTGGAGTTTCCATGACACCAGGCTAATTTAGGAGGGAGAGAGGAAAAACTGAACTATGTCCAGCAATTGTGGTCTACATAGTCACCATCATAAGCAAACCATGGACTTATGTGTCCCTGTCTCTCCTCCTGTTGTACATATATTCTCTCCAGGGCCTGCATCAAGCTCATTGTAAGAAAAATTATTCTCTGTAATGATAAGTTTCCATAATTCATAAATCTCATATTAATTTCACCAAAGATAATATGATGGTAAAAATGTGTGTCATGCTGCATAACTGAGAATATACTTGTAATATATACCATAATTCCAAACCATACCCAGAGTATACATAGTCACAATGAAATATAAATGATAAATGGATATAAATAACTGATAATATTAGACAGTATTACATAATCTTCTTTGAGCAAGTAAACCACGTCATCTTGTACATGAATTCTCTATCTAGTATGACAATAACAGATACTTAAAGTGATAATCAATTTATCAAAAAGAAATAAAACTTCAATCAGGAAGACTCAATATTCAATATGTTCATTGATAAATCAAGCAATAGGTTTCAATAACCCTTTAATTTAAAAACATAATCCCATAAAAAAATTTATTAAACCCATGGTTCTTTGTAGCTTCAGCTTCTGAGGCCCAATTGCCCCACAGCATATATTTAAAATGTTTTTTGAAAATTCATTCAGTTTACAAAATTTAGTTAAAAATAAGCAAAAGAAACAAAAGTCAAAGGCAAAACAAAAACAAAAACAAAAAAGCAAAAAGTTTTCTAAGCACCCTTTTGTGTTCATGAGGAAACTTAAGTATGTAGTGATTTCCAGGCCTTTTCAATGCCTTTCAAGAAACAAAAAAGATGGTTTTAAGGAACAAGGATTAATAGGGGGAAAGGAAATGGGTGGGAGAGGTTGAGGTAGGCCAGAAAACAAGGCCATGTGTTCTCAGTGGTTTACCTGTAGAGGGAAAAGTTTGTTAAAGGTAAATTATTATACTGCCAGATTTTGGGGTACACCACATTGTTTTTACTGGTTCCCCAATTCTCAGCACACCAAAGTGGCAAGAGTTTCTGAATTATCATTGATTTTCCTAATGTTGTCATAATGTTCTCTATGGTAGAAAATGTGAAGTTCTTTAGCATTCTGTACCACGAATTTGCCATAGGGGTTTATTCAACTGGAGAGTGATTACATTCAGCTGCTTATCCAGGGTCAGGTTTACTCACTAATACTGATCTAGTGGCTCTTGCATCTAACAGACAATCATACTAAGTGTCCCCAACTTTGAGGGTCACATGAGGTTCATTACTCTGGGGAGGTAAATGGATTAGTATAAGGGGTGTATATAATTGGGGTCTGGGTATATGTAGCTTGCAGTATCTATTTTCCACCCCTTCCCCTTTGTCTTGTCAATCCTTTATTAGGGAGAATAAATAAACTGCAAAGGTGAAATTAATAAAATCAAAGACAAAGAAATAGGGAAAAGGAAATATAGGTTAATTCTCCTAGCTCTAATCTAAGTATTCAAAAGAGTAGAGTACCTTACCGCGTGGAGCTTGTAGCTTCAATGGAAAGCACAACTTACAACCAGGCTTGAGTGACTTGGCTGCTGCTCCTCCTGCTCATACCACCAGAAGGGAGGAAGAGGGAAAAAGAGAGGGAGCTCCAGAAGAACTTCAGCCTCCCCTCAGCAAGTATCCAATTTTCCTCCCACAAAAGGGGAGGTCCTTCAAAAACTGCCTATGGAGAGAGGCTTCTCCTTCTGACCTCAGTAGCATACTTAACTTCAGGGCAAGCCAGGTGTGGACCCTCCCAAATGAGTCATAGGAATCCTAATATACACACATAATGTGGTGAAATTGTAT
Source organism: Dromiciops gliroides (assembly GCF_019393635.1). Taxonomy (NCBI): domain Eukaryota; kingdom Metazoa; phylum Chordata; class Mammalia; order Microbiotheria; family Microbiotheriidae; genus Dromiciops; species Dromiciops gliroides. The sequence continues at coordinate 199,160,443 of NC_057863.1, read as the reverse complement.
ATATATATATGTATATATATACACATACATACATACATACATACACATATGTGTGTAACATATGTAGGTACACACTATATGCATATTTATGCATATATATGTATATGCAAGCTCCTCTCTCTGCATATATATATAAACATACATATATTCACCTACTACTATGTCAAGTTAATATGTAAATGTTAAAAACACACAGCCATACTGCATCTACTCTGTATCTTATATGAATATTTTTTTCCCTCAGCATCTCAGTTGTAGTAGCACTAGCAGTGATGATGGGATGAGATGGCAGTCTCACTTTTTCTCACAATTAAGTCTCTTGTCTCCCTATATATTTTTTATTTTTTCAGACCTGTTCTTGTGACTTTTCTTCCCACTGCCTTTGGGATGAACATTTATAGATTTAGAGTGGAAAGAGACTTTGGAGGTCACCAAGTGAGTCTAATGCCCTCATTTTACTTATGACAAAATGATGTCCAGAAAAGTTATGTTCAATATCTTTTCACTATGCCAGTGTCTCTGAAATGATCTGTAAAGATTACTCTAACAAGGATTTTTAATCATTAAGGAGAAAGTAACTATCTTGATTGAGGCATCATAGGTGTATATGATGAATAGGAAATGGCATTGAAGAAAACAAAGATTAAGAAACTTCCTGTAATGGACCAAGTAGATGCAGAGGAGGAATTTAGGAGGGACAATATATCTATGAAGGCATGCAATATTTACTTCTCAATGTCCCTGACAAAAGGGAGAAATACTAATGACATGGGGAAAAATCTAGAACTAATTATTTCTCCCGAAGGAAAGAAATAATATTAATAACTCCCATTAATACATAAAAATGTTGAGAAAATGGTATGCATGTATTGAGTTCATCCTTGCTGAATCAACGAGAAGGAAATATACAGGCTTTTCAAACAATGCTTCACCAGAAATAACTGTTTTATAAGTACATGGCTGACAAAATTGTGTGGAGGATATAAGATGCTACTGTGTTTATTATATGCTGACCAAAGCTTGCCTTGGTATGCAAAAACTATCACCTAAATAGTCTTCTCCAGCAATGGTTTTCGTATTCATAAATTAAAATTGCATATTTAAAAATATGACCACGATAATAATAGTGATAATAATCATTAGCATTTATGTTTTCCTTTAAGATTTAAATTGTTTCCCACTGTGTATGACCCCAGGTATGTCCCCCAGCTCCAATTTTTTATGGTTCTCTAGGGTCTTGTATTTGAAAGTCAAATTTGCCATTCAGTTCAGTCTTTTCATTACAAATATCTGAAAGTCTTTTTCATTAAAGTCCCATTTTTTCCGGTGAAAGATTATGCTGAGTTTTGCTGGACAGGTGATTCTTGGTTGTAATCCCATTTCCTCTGCCCTTTGGAATATCATATTCCATGCCCTCCAGTCCTTTACTGTAGAAGCTGCTCGATCTTGTGCTATCCTGACTGGGGCTCCACAGTACTTGAATTCTTTCTTTTTGGCAGCTTGCAATATTTTCTCCTTGACCTGAGAGCTCTGGAATTTAGCTATAATATTCCTAGGAGTTTTCCTTTTGGGATCTCTTTCTGGAGGTGATTGGTGTTTTCTTTCAATTTCTATTTTAGCTTCTTCTTCTAGAATTTCAGGGCAATTTTCCCTGAGGATATCTTGGAAGATGGTGTCTGAGCTCTATCCTTGATCATGGTTTTCAGGTAGATCAATAATTTTCAAGTTATCTCTCCTGGACCTATTTTCCAGGTCAGCAGTTTTCCCCAGAAGATATTTCACATTGTCCTCTTTTTTTTATTATTAATTTGGATTTGCTTTATTGTGTCTTGGTTTCTCATAAAGTCACTAGCTTCCATTTGTTCAATCTTCATTCTTAGGCAATTATTTTCATCAGAGAGCTTTTGTACCTCCTTTTCCATTTGGCCAATTTGACTTTTCAAACTGTTGACTTTTTCTCATGTCTTTCCTGCATCACCCTCATTTCTCTTTCCATGTTTTCCTCTACCTCTCTAACTTTATCTTCAAAGTCCTTTTTGAGCACCTCTATGGCCTGAGACCAATTCATACTTTTCTTGGAAGCTTTAGATATAGAGGCCCTGATGTTGACATCTTCCTCTGAGGGTGCCCCTTGGTCTCCCTTGTTACTGAAGAAACTTTCTATGGTCCTCACCTTTCTCTGTCTGCTCATCTTGCCTTTCTTTTACTTGACTTTTAGCTCCTTAAAGTGGAGCACTGTTTTCAGGCTACAGTATCCCAAGCTTAAGAAGTTCCAGGTGGTATGATTTAAGGAGGATCAGGTTCTTCACTCACCTGGCCTGTTCCCTGGTCCTTAGATGACCCCAGACCATCTTGCTAATCAACCAGCTTTGTGTGTTGTGGTTGTGAGCTCCAATGAGCCTGTGTCCCTCCCCCACCTGGGACACTGCTACTTGAGCCTACCTCCTGGTTCTCAGCAGGAGTGTAAAATCCAAGTTCTGTCTTGTGTCTGAGGCCAGGTTTTGGCTGGGATCCCCCTGGGTCCACGGTTGCTGCATTGTCCACTGTGTCACTTAGCTAGGTGATGACATCTTTAGGGTTAAATTGAGGGGTGAAGGGAATTCACTGGGAGCGGGGGAAGGGCAGAGGTGAAATACTACATGAATGAAACAGGAAAAGGCTTATGCAGTGGGGGAAGATATGGGAGAGGAGCAGGGCAGTAAATGAATTTTACACTCATCAGAAAAGGCTCAAAGACCTTAAACTCATCAGAGCTGCCTCAAGGAGGGATTAACAGACACACCCAAATGGATGGAGTAATCTATTTAATCTGGGCAGCAAATGAACCTAACACTCATCAGAATTGGCTCAAAAACCTCAATCTCATTAGAATTGGCTTAAGGAGGGAATAATGTACGCACTCAATTGGGTGGAGTAATCTCTCTAACCCTGCAGGAAAATATGAAGGAAGAGGATAAAGGGAGAGGGGCAAAAGAAGGAAGGGCAGAGTGGGGGAGGGGGAAGACAGAAGCAAATCCATTTTGAAGAGGGATAGGATGAAAGAAAATGGATAATAGAATAAATATCATGGGGAAGGAAATAGGATGGAAGGGAAACAGTTAACAATAATAATCATGAAAAAGAGAAAGGGGGGAAAATTGTACAAAACATAGAGGAGGACATTAGTAACAAAATGACTACAGGTGAAGCTTCAAAGAGAAATGCAAAATGGTCTCAGGAACAAAAAGAATTCCAGGAAGAGCCTAAAAAGTGTTTTAAAAAGCAAATTAGAGAAATAGAAGAAAAATTGGGAAAAGATATAAAAATAATTTCTGAAAAAGAAATACAACAATTGACTGAGGAAAATAAATCCCTAAAAAGCAGATTTAAAAGAAAATACAAAAGGTCACTGGAAAAAATTGTTTAAAAATTAAATCTGAATAAATGGAAACTAATGGTTTTATGAGACATCAAGATACAATAAACAAAATTTTAAAAGTAAAAAAAAAAATAGAAGAAAATGTGAATTTTCTAATTGGAAAAACAACTGACCTAGAAAATAGATTGAGGATAAATAATATAAGAATTATTGAACAACCTGATAGCATGACCGCAAAATAAGCTTGGACGATATCTTTCAAGAAATTATCACAGAAAACTGTCCTGAAATATTTGAACCAGAGGGCAAAATAGAAATTGAAAAAATCTGCCGTTCACCTCCTGAAAGAGATCCCAAAATACCCCCCCACCATAAACATCATAGCCAAATTTCAAAGCTCACATATCAACAAAAATGTATGGTAAGCAGCCAAAAAGAAACAATGAAAATACTATAGAGCTACAGTCAGAATTACACACGATTTGGCAGCTTCCACATTAAAGAATCCCAGGGTTTAGAATATAATATCCTGGAAGGCAATGGAGTTAGGCTTACAACCAAGGATCCCCTACCCAGCAAAATTGAATATATTCAATTCAAGTGGAAAAAATGGATATTTAACCAAATAGAAGACTTTCAAGCATTTCTGATTAAAAGGCTAGAGTTGAATAAAGAATTTGACCTCTGAGGCTCAAGAGAAACATAAAAAGATAAAAAAGAAACAAGAAAGAAAAACTGTAAGAAATTTAATAAGGTTAAATTGTTTCTAGTTTAATATGATAAGATAAAATTTTTAAGTCTTAATAACATTATTTAACATTATTATAAGAACAATTATTAGAGCAATTAAGAGTATATGTAGGGGATCAGTTAGGTGGCACAGTGGATAAAGCACCAGCCTTGGATTCAGGAGTCCTGTGCTCAAATTCACCCTCAGACACTTGACAATAGCTGTGTGACCCTGGGCAAGTCACTTAACCCCCATTGGGAGGAAATAGATAATAAAACTATCCTAGTAGGTGACCTTAACTTTCCCCTCTCAGAAATTGATAAATATACCCAAAAAATAAACAATAAAGAAGTTAAGGAAATGGATACAATTCTTGAAAAGCTAGATATGATAGATCTCTGGAGAAAATGGAATGAAAATAGGAAGGAATATACTGTCTTTTCAGCAGTATATGGGACCTACATGAAAAGTGTATTAGCAACCAGATTCAGAAAAGCAGAAATAGTAAACACATCCTTTTCAGATCATAATACAATAAAAATTACATTCAATAAAAGCAGTACTAAAGGGAAAATTAATATCCCTAACTGCTTACATCAATAAAATAGAGAAAAAGCAGATGAATGAATTGGGCATGCAACTAAAAATAAGTAGAAAATGAACAAATTAAAACCCCCCAATTAAACAAATAAAAATAATGAAAATCAAAAGAGAGATTAATAAACTTGAAAATAAGAAATCATTTAAATTAATAAATAAAAATAGAAACTGGTCCTATGGGAAAAAACAATAAAATACGTAAACCATTGTTGAATTTGATAAAAAAAAAAAAAGGAAAGAAGAACACCAAATTATTAGTATCAAAAATGAAAGGGGTGAACTCACCACCAATGAAGAGAAAATTAAATAAATTATTAGGAACAATTTTGCCCAATTATATGGGAATAAATTTGACAATCTAAATGAAATGGATGCATATCTGCAAAAATAAAAATTATTTAGCTTAGCAGAAGAAAAATATTTAAATAATCTGATTAAAAAAAAATAAATTGAACAAGCCACCAATGAACTTCCTAAGAAAAAATCACCACAGGACCAGATGGATTCACAAGTGAATTCTACCAAACATTTAAAGAACAATTGATCCCAATACTATATAAATTATTTGAAAAAATAAGTGGAGTCCTACCAAATTCCTTTTATGAGACAAATATGGTGCTGATACTCAAACCAGGAAGAGACAAAACAGAGAAATACAATTATAGACCAATCTGACTAATGAATATTGAAGCAAAATTTTTAAATAAATTCTAACAAAAAGATTATAAAAACATATCACAGGAATCATACACTATGACCAGGTGGGATATATACCAGGAATGCAGGGCTGATTCAATATTAGGAAACCTGTCAGCACAACTGATCATATTAATAACAAAAGAAAGAGAAATCATATGATTATCTCAATAGATGAAGAAAAGGCCATTGACAATATACAGCATCTATTCCTATTAAAAACCCTAGAGAGCATAGGAATAAAAAGAGCTTACATTAAAATGATAAGTACTAATTATCTAAAACCATCAGCAAGCATTATCTGTAATGGAGATAACCTAAAAAACTTCCTAAAACAATCAGGAGCGAAGCAAGGATACCCATTAACACTGCTATTATTTAATATTGTATTAGAAATGTTGCTATAGAAATGAGAAGAAAAATAAATTAAAGTAATTAGAATAGGTAATGAGGAAATAAAACTATCACTCTTTACAGATGATACTTAGAAAATTCGAGAGAATCAACTACAAAGGTATTTGAAATGATTAACAACTTTAGCAAAGTTGTAGTAGTAGGCTTCCACCAGTCGTGGACTAACATGGATCAGTGCCTTGAAGAGCCACAGGCCACAGTGTGGCTGTGCAGTCCAATACAGGAGCCGCAGTTCCAGCAGCTCCTGCAGATCATGCCGCAACAAGGACATTGGAAAACTGCGCTCTCTGTTGCCCATTGGTTCCTGCATCTCATTCATTTTTCTTCCTCCAGAGCTTGAAGGCCCATCTCAGCTTTGCAAGCTGCTCCTGAGTACTGAAGTCCATCAGACACAGTCCTTGGCCATCTCCTCCCAGCTGCCGATGTCTATTCCCAGAGCCCTCATCTTGCTTTCATACATCTCTATAAGAAAGTTGGGGGCATCCAGCAGGTATTTGGCCTGAGGCTAACTCGCCATAGAGTAGGTCTTTAGGAATGTGCCTGTCTTGCATGCAGTGCACATGACCGAGCCAGCTCAGCAGTCTTTGTTTCAGTAGCGTGTAGATGCTCAGGAGTTGCACGTGTTGGAGCACTTCTGTGTTGGTGATCCTATCTGACCAAGATATGCCAAGGACACACTGAAGGCAGTGCATGTGGAAGCTGTTAAGCTTCTCGTCTAGTATACATAGTCCAACAACTTTAACAACTTTAGCAAAGTTGTAGGATACAAAATAAACCCACATCAATGATCAGCATTTCTATATATTATCAATAAAGTCCAGCAACAACAGATAGAAAGAGAAATTTCATGTAAAATAATTGTGAACAAAAATAAAATACTTGAGAGTGTACTTCCCAAGACAAACAGAGCAACTATATGACCAAACTACAAAACACTTTTCACAGAAATAAAGTCAGATCTAAACAATTGGAAAAAATATTAATTTCTCATGGTTAGGGAGAGCTAACATAATAAAAAATGACAACCCCACCTAAATTAATTAATTTATTTAATGCTATACCAAAAAAATATTTTCAAGCTAGAAAAAAAATAATAGCAAAATTCATCTATAGAAACAAAAGCTCAAGGATATAATGGGAATCAATGAAAAAAGATATAAAAGAAGGTGGTCTAGCAGTATTATAAAGCAGTTATTATCAAAACAATCAGATGCTGATTAAACTTAGAGAGGTAGATCAGTGGAATAGAATAGATAGAAATTACACTGCAGTAAATGACTATAGTAATCTAGTATATGATAAACACAAAGATCCAAGGTTTTGGAACAAAACTCATTATTTGACAAAAACTGCTGGGAAAACTAGAAAATTGTGTGTAAGAACTTAGATATAGACTAACACCTCACACTGTGTACTATAATAAGGTTAAAATGCGTGCATGATTTACACATAAAGGATGATACCATAAGCAAATTATGGGAGTATGGAATCATTTATCAGTCAGATTTATGCACAGAAGAAGAATTTAGGACTAAAGATGATATAGAGAACAAAATAAAATGTAAAATATATAATTTTGATTATGTAAAATGTAAAATCTTCTGCACAAACCAAACTAATGTAATCAATATTACAAGAGAAGTAGAAAACTGGGAAATAATTTTTGAAACAAATATCTCTAATAATGGCCTCATTTCTCAAATATATAGAAAACTTAGTCAAATTTAGCAAAACCTGAGTCATTTCCCTATTGATAAATGGTCAAAAGATATGAACAGGCCGTTTTCAGACAAAGAAATCAAAGTTATATATAATTATATGAAGAAATGCCCTACATCATTATCAATCAGAGAAATAAAAATTAAAACAACTCAGACATGTTACAGCTATCAGAGTGGCAAATATTAAAACAAATGGAAAATATTGGATTTGGAGGGGATGTAGGAAAGCTGGGACAGTAATCCACTGTTGGATGGAGTTTTGAAAACCTCCAGCCATTCTGGAGAGCAATTTGGAACTATGCCCAAAGGGCTATAGAACTGTGCATACCCTTTCATCCAGCAATACCACTGCTAGGTTTGTTTATATCCCAAAGACATCCCCAAAAAGAGAGAAAGACTTATTTGTACAAAAAATATGTATAGCAGCTCTTTTTGTGTTGGCTAAGAATTGGAAATGAAAGGAATGCCCATCCATTGGGGAATGGATGAACCAACTGTGGTATATGATGGTGATGGAATATAATTTTGCTATAAGAAATTATATGCAGGATGACTTCAGAAAGACCTGGAAAGACATGTAAGAAATCGTGTATTGCGAAGTGAGCAGAACTAAGACAACATCTAGTGGCCCACTCTTTCATTTTTTAATCCAGTTTTCTTGTACAAAATGACAAATATGGTAATGTTTTACATAAGTGTATATCTATAACCCACATTTGATTGTTTGCCACCTCAGGGAAGTGTAGGGGTGGGAGGGAAAGAGGGATGAAAATTAGAACCCAAAACTATAAGTAAAAATGATTATTATTAAATAAAACAAATAAATAGATAAATTAATCAACATTAGTTACCGAATTTATGTGATGGCCTATCAAGGATAGGCATGCTAGATTTTTAAAATTCTTTGTCAGGGGGTAGGTAGCTAGATGGTTCAGTGGATAAAGCACTGGTCCTAGTATCAGGAGGACCTGAGTTCAAATCCACCCTCAGAAATTTGACACTTACTAGCTGTGTGACCTTGGTCAACTTATTTAACCCTCATTTCCTCGCCAAAAAAAAAAAAATCTTTCTCAGACATCCACTTTCAAACATATAGCAACATTGTTCCCTTAGATTATTAGGTCATTTACAGTTTTCAACATACATCTCCACAAAACAATTGTGAAAGAACTTCATATATAAGATAGGATATTATATCAGTTTCAAAACTGATGAGTACTGAATGCAAAGTATTTGTCACCTACTAAGAACACTTGAATAAAAATCTAATAAATATCTACATAGTCAGTGGGAAATATTAAAGTTGCTTGTCTGAAAGCTTGTATTTTGGCTCAATCTTAGATTGGCAAACATTGACAATGGTGCAAATTAATAGAATAGGTACACTTTTTTCCTGTATATTTTATTTTAAATAAACATAATTTTTTTAAAAAGTCCTTTTTTATACATAGTCCATTACTGAAAAATTCATCCTCTTTAAAAAAAAAGAAAAAAATACTAATTAACTAAGCAACTATGAAATTATGATTCATTAATAAAATCTTCTAGTATTTTATTGTGTGTGTTTTCTACCATTAGATGTGAGTGATCAGGTTTGAGCAAAATGTATAAAACCAATGATTCTCAAACCCCTAATCTCACATTTACAACTGTTTATTGGACATTTCTAACTTGATTTTCCTATACATTTTTAAACTCAGTATGTCTAATATGGAACTTATCATCTTTTCCCACAAACCTTACCCTTCTTTTTAAGTCCCCAAGTATTGTTGATCCTCCTAATCACCTAGTTAGCAACCAGGATGTCATCATTGACTATTTACTTTCTCTCACTTCTCATATCCAATCACTCACCAGGTCCTGTTGACAGCCCCCCTTCTCTTCTCTGACACTGCTACCACTCTGTTACAAACTCTCATCAACTCATTCCTAGACTATTTCCATAGTTCCCTAATTGGTCTCCTAGGCTTGTGTCCCTGTGCTCCCATCCATTCTTTGCTCAGTTGTCAAATTGATCTTCCTAAAGTGCAGATCTGACAATGTCACCTTCCTATTCTTGATCAAATATAAAATCCTTTTTCACTTTTAAAGTAATTCATAACCTGGCCCCTCATAACTTTTTCCAATCTTTTAAAAACTCATTTCTGTTAGCTAGTGACTCTGGCCTCTCGCTAGTCCTCTCACATTACTCTCCATCTTCCAATTGTATATATGTTTACTGGTTGTCTACCATGCAGAGAATTCTCTCCTTCCTCATCTCTGCCTCCTGACTTCACTGGCTTCCTTCATGTTTCAGCTAACATCTCCAGTTCTAAAAAAACAAAACAAAACAAAAAACAAAGGTCATTTACCTCCCTTTCAGATAATCTCCAATTTATCTGCCATTTATCATTTATTTCATTCTTATAGAGTTGTTTGCATGTTTTCCTCAATTGGAATGTAAGTTCCTTAATGGGAGGACCTTTTTTTTTTTTTTGACTTGCTTTGTCTCCCCACTAATTAAGAACACTGCCTATCACATAGAGGTGCTTAATAAATCTTTATTGTTAACTGGAGTAAAGATCTTACTTAAGCCTCTTATTAGGTATGTAGTCCTAGACAAATAATTTAAATTTTGTGAGCCACCTTAGCCTGAGGTACAAGATAAACTGTGCCCAGATAACCCTTTCCATTCAACAGATGTCAGAACTACTAACACACGCTGGACATTGCTGACCAAGGTAGGCATTGAGGGCTTTGATGCACTGCTGCATCAGGACAAAGACAGCACTTAATCCCTCCTCCCCCCCCAAAAAAGGAGTAAGGTACAGACAAGGAAAAAAATATTCCCAGAAAAAGAGGACAGACAACATGCTCAAGACCAGAAAGAACCCAACTAAAAAGGACGACCAAGGGGGGAAGGGATCAGACTTAACCTTGGTGTGTAAAGAAATCTATAAGCCAGCAATGCCAAAGGATATCTCTCCACCAAGGTGTGGGTTGGAAATGACCCTTAAAATTTTTGTATATATTGTAGTTAAACAAAACCAATGACTTATTAAAGAATTTCACTTTACTTAAAATTCAGCTACAATTCTGTTATTTCCTAGAAGGAAGCATCAAAAACCCTTTAAGATGTTCTTAACAATTATAAAAACTCTAATAGCTTACAAAAACTTGGTCCATTAAAAAAATCAGTAAATTATGGTATATCATTCAGAGAAGTAACATAAATAAATTTCATGTGAATTTCAAGTTGCTTTCTTAAACAAGCTTCTCTTTTTGTTGCTATGTAGTAATCCAGTCCTCAAAAATTCATACGCATTTTCTATTGTAAAGATGGGTAGGAGTCCAATATAATTTACAGGCAAAAATTCTAAGTTCCCCACACCCACCAATGAAAAAAGTTATTTCCAAATTGATTTTTATTGCACTTTAATTTGTGAAACTCCTATGTAGTCAGTTAGATTTTCTAATAAAATCCAATTTACTGGGGCAGTTAGGTGGTGCAGTGGATAAAGCACTGATACTAGGTTCAGGAGGACCTGAGTTCAAATCGGAATTCAGACACTTGACACTTACTAGCTGTGTGACCCCAGGAAGTCACTTAACTCTCATAGACCCATAAAAAAAAAAGCCTGTTTACCTTTTGGTCAGTCCCTGATTGACATTCATTTCTCTTTTGCATGAACCAAGAAAGACAGCATTTAAAACAATAAATCTATCATATCTCTCATTCTTGGGGAGAGGTATTTTTACTTCATTTAAAATAAATTCTAAAGAATGTTAATTTACAGCAAACTTGCTAGAATTTTTCAGTATTTATAAAAACTTTTAAAGCAAAATTCATTGATACAGATTAGAAAACTTACACTTCAGTCAGTTCTAATTGGTGTAAGACAAAAAAATCTAAAAAGAACTAAAAAATTAAATCACAAGACACAACAGCAACAACAACAACAACACACGCACCCACTGGACAACAGTTGGGAGACATTGGTCCCAATAATCCCTTACTAGTGAGACTTTTGTAAATTACCAGCCTTTTACAGAAGTATGTTGCTATTCTCAGTATGGTCTTTACTGGCTGAGCTAATTCACACATACAGACACATACACAGAATACACAACACAAATACAAAATACTTTAGCATTTTTAAAAAGAATTTTGAGTGAACATTTGAAGTTTTCCCTTATAGGTCAAGTTCTGGGACCTATACATAAAGTTTTCTATATACCAAAGGACCCAAACTTTCCTAGCCATGATTTGATTTTGTTGCAATCAAAAGAAATCCACTGTGGTCAGCAGTGACAGGGTCAGACTTGGTTAAATTATGCCAATTATCCAAGTGCTTGAAAATACACAGTTCTTTATTTGAAAACAGAACTTGACAGCTATCCTTTTAGAGGACCTGTCATAATGGTCCCCAAATTTTCCATGGGTCTTTATCAAACTCTCAAAGAGCCAAGAACTCATTCAAAAGAGACAGAAATTCAGGAATTCAATAAATCACTTACCCAAGCCAAAATATTGAGTTAAATCTAGAATAGATACATGGGTCCATGGTGGTAAAAAGCATCCAAAGTTGAAAACAATGGTCAGCCAGTCAGGAGTCTTTAAATCCCCTTCTGACATCAGACATGTCAACCTGAAATAAAAAGGACTACCAGAGTAGCAAAAACTAAGTTCTTTAATTGAGACAAGAAAATTACAATTCAGGGCACCACACAGAACCAAAATACTGGAATGTATAAGAAGGCGGAGGAGGTAAGGGTTTAAGAGCAATAGGGAAGGAGTCTCAGGGAAGGCACAGCCTTGAGAATCTTTTAGATAAGTTGTTTTGCATAACCAAAATGTCCATAGAGAAGGTGCCTGGGGGAAAGGTAACATCTGGTCAGAACAAAACTAGCTAATCGGAACGCAGTATTCCCACCCCTCTTCCTTGTATGGGCATAACTCAGGAGTGGACCTTATACTTCCTTATATGGACAGAACTCTGGAGAGGACCTAATTGTGGCCAGGGATCCTTGAACCATGTGACCTTGCTAACCTGAGGGGGAGGAGGGGATCTGAGACCTTTGTCCTACAAACAGGTCAGGGGAGTATGACTGACTGTTATATCCACATTGAGAGGAGACAATTACCCATTTCTCACAGTAAGGGTCTAGGAAAGAGTGATTCTGCCCACATTGAAAGTCAGGGCCAATGAGAGGGATCTTCTTCAGAAAAACACATCCTTCACACCCACAATTAAACTATTAAAATTTGAAACACATAGGAAATGATCCCTGGATCATCAGGGGAATTTTGTTTCACAGCATAACATAAAAAATCTATTAAAAATATAATACATGATGAAGCTTGAGTCTTTAAAAAATCACTTTAGAGCATATAAAGGGAATAATTATTTCTATAATGAGGATTAAAATAAATGACAGTTAATACTTCTTCTAAGCCCAAAACAGGGCAGGGGCAATAGTGAAACATGTTGACAGAAGTTATATAGTCATGGTCTGGGTCATCTAAGAATAGAGAATAACTCGAGGACAAGGAGGTATAAAGATGGCAATTAAATCCATGAGTACTGATGAGATCACCAAATGAAGTAGTATATAGAGGAAGAAAAGCAGAAGATGTAGAAAAGAATTTGAGGAATACCTAAAGTTAGAAGGCAAGGTATAGAACAATAGTGAAGATGGAAGGATAAAGTGAGAAGTGTTTTATTTTTTCTTTATTTTTTTATATTTTGTCCAGATTGGATGAAGACCTGGGCATGTTTATAAGTAGTAAAGAATGAGCCACAGTAGGCAGTCATAGCTTCATGTGACTGTGAGCTAAATATACCTCCTTGCTTTTTGGCCATGAGGTGGCATACTATATGTCATAAAAGAGGTATACATTTTCAAACATAGCAATATGTTGTTTTATTTTTGCTTCATTACTCTTGTTACAAGGAAGTATTCTTGATGGGAAGAAAAGGAGTCAGTGGAACATGATGATGACCTATTTTTTTTTAAAGAGCATCAATAAAATGTAAAAAGGAACCCTAGGCTCAGATTATGAATTTTTTTTTATCTTAGATAAACTTCTAAAGTTAATTGTGGGTGTGAATGAGGTATTTTTCTGAAGAAGATCCGTCTCATTGTCCCTGACTTTCAGTGTGGGCAGAATCACTCTTTCCTAGACCATTATTTTAGGCATTGAGAGTGACTTACTGATGTATGACAGTTTAATAAAAATATCATTAAATAATAATGAGAAGAGACTTTTTAAAATTAGAGCAAAGCCGCTAAAACTAAACAAAACATGTAAAAATTCTCCAGCTGACAAGTATTAAAAATAATTAAGGATAGTTCATGTGCAAGGAGGATAAGATAATTAGAGACAGGATTTGAGGATTTGATATTATTGAGGAAGAATTGATATATTTTTCTAGATTCATTAACTAAATTGGGGTCTTTTCAAATGAGTATGCTGTAAGTGTACCAGGTGATATTTCAGTAGTCTAGGAAGGACTAGTTCAGTCAAAGCCCAATAGACAGAAACCAATAATTTATTAAGCACTTACTATGTTCCAAGCATTGTGAGTGCTGGAGTCAAAATCACAGAAAAAAATTCCTTATGCTACCCAAGTTGCTATCTATGGTAGATTTTTGTTTTGACTACCTTATAGGGCAGAGAGACTACAGTAAACTACCAGAGCTCCCCATGACTACTTTTACATAGATGTATCTGTCTCATGAATTAGAAAAATATTCACAGATTCTGCTGAAAGTAGAATGAATTGGCTATAAACATTCATGCAGTAGAAGAATTATTCCTCTGTTGGAGCCATCAGACATTTTGCATTTTTGAGGAATGAATTCCAGAATTCATAGGTGATTTGTTTGCTTTATATTTCTGACTCAAAATAACATATCTTATTTGGAACACAATGGACAGGTTTATTTCTTTATGCATGTAGCTGTTAAATATGAGAAAATATCAGGGTAATTTGATGATCCACTATAGTGAGTTTTTTCTCCTTTAGTAGAAATTATTTTCATGTGCAAAACCTATAAGGGAATAAAATTCTTTCTGGATGATCTCATGAAGACAAAAAACAATCAACTTTTGGCATGGCTAAGCAAAACAATATTAGAAGTTATTGACTTTACTTTCATTAGATCATAGATTTAAATCACAAGGGACCTCATAGGTCAACCTGTCCACCACCATAAAAAGCAGGGAAGATATGTGACTTACCTAGAGTTTATCAATAAATTTTAAAAATATAGAATCTCAGATTTTATTTTTAAAATATATATGTATATATACATATACATACATGTGTGTATATATGTATATATACATATACATATAAATACCCCAACTCCCAAGTAATCCTTCAATTTTCCCAAAGGAAAAATGTTCTGCCTCCCACCTCAGGAATGTGGTGGGGACAAGCACCACCCTGGTATGCTGATAAGAAATACCAAGGTCTACAAGATGATATGCAATATATGGATGGGTGCTGCATATGTTACTGATGCCCCATTATTCAAAAAGTCCCTCCCAGTTTTCCATTTCCCTCACAATATCTCTGTAATTCCCTCCCCAGTTGTTTTCTTTGTTTTGTAAATGTACAAAAAGACCAGCTCTTCTCTTACTCAGCTAGACAATCTCCATAGTGATTTTGTCTCCCAGACATATATTTCTCTCTCTTAATAAACCTTTTTTATTATGCAAGATTCATGATGAGTGTCCATAGTGACCTCTATTTAGTCTCATTCATATTTTTCTTTTCTTAGACTGGAGTTTTAATAGGTTAAAGGTATTTAAAAGAGAAGTTGGGTTAAGAACTGATTCTGAAGAAGAAGAAGAAAAAATTAACCATAATTGAATCCTGTTTAACAAGCTTTAACTTAATTGGATTATTGATTAACTGTGGTCTTATTCAACTTTCTAAATCTCTAAAGTCTCAAGGACCAATAATTTGCAAAATTAAAAAATAAAAGAAATAAGAAATGCTCATCACCACAATTCATTATTTCTTTTATTGAAGTATGGAGCCACAAAATATTCCCCAAATGACCAAATGTTCTAAATCATAAAGGATGATATATCAAATGTGTCTCCCCCCTCTTAAATTTCATCCAACACTCTTGCACATAAATCATATATCTATATCTACATATAGATATATCTATATATAGTTATATATAGATATAGATATAGATAGATATATCTATATATAGTTATATATAGATAGATATAGATAGAGATAGAGATAGAGCTAGAGCTAGAGCTAGAGCTAGAGCTAGAGCTAGAGCTAGAGCTAGAGCTAGAGATAGAGATAGAGATAGAGATAGAGATAGAGATAGAGATAGAGATAGAGATAGAGATAGAGATAGAGATAGAGATAGAGATAGAGATAGAGATAGAGATAGAGATATATGTGTGCGTGTGTTGTTGTTAATATTAGGTTCTAAGTTCATTGAAAGCTTATGTCTCATTTCATGGCTATATCCTTTTTGTTTAGTGCAGTGAGTTTTACATAGGAGATGCTCAAGAACACTTTATTGAATTAATTTCCAGATTCCATTTCCGGTTTAGTATGTTGATTTTTTTGGCTAACACATTTATTACAGCATCAAGGTAAACAGTTTCATGTTTAACATTATAAATTCTAGTAATGTTTATCACTTTTATATCACTTAAAACTGTACATTCTAAACTATTCTTCAAAAAAGTTTGATACTATAATACTTAATGCCTTCACAATAGCCCCACTCTCTTTTTCACTTGCCCTGATTCTCTCCTTTCCTTGGTCCTACCTTCCCTTCTTTAATTTTTGAATAACCCTGTGATTTCATTTTTGTGGCGGTATTCTTTATTATAGCAATTCTTTTACCATGTAAAAAATCATCTGTAACATACGAGCAGAGAACTAAGTGGGCACTAAGTTAGGGAGTGACTTTTCCCATGGTTAAAAAGCTAAAATTAGTCAATGGCAGGATTTGAATTAAACTTTCTGACTCTAAGTCTGACTTCTTAACCAATATGTCACTCTTTCTTTTCCTTGATAATATATTAAATGTGAAGTTGAATAGTAATACAATTAGAGCAAATTTATTCTACTGGTCTCTAAAATTTTCCTTTTGTCTCTTTCTCCTAGAGTTATTCTCAATTCTTAGATGACCCAGGCCTCCCTACCCCAAGTTTTTGTGACCAAGTTTTTTAATGACCTGAAAAAAAGAGAATTTTTTTTTTTTAATTCAGATGTCTTTGGGGGAGAAGAATATTTCATTTTGATAGGGCTTTTATAAACAGTGATACTACAAAATTTCATTAAAAAAAAAAACATGAAGGGGGGCAGCTAGGTGGCACAGTTGATAGAGCACTGGTCCTAGATTCAGGAGGACCTGAGTTCAAATCTGGCCTCAGACACTTGATGCTTACTAGCTGTGTGACCCTTGGCAAGTCACTTAACCCCAATTCCCTCAACAAACACACACACACACACACATGAAGGAATGTAATTTTCCTGTTTTCCTGATAAACTGGATTCAGAACACTGATCTATTTGAGCCAATTTCCTTACATTTCTATATTTTGAGATAAAAGATTATAACAAGAACAAAAAACAAGATATTTATTTTCAGATTTGTTCCTTTTCAAAGAAAACTCCCCTCCCTATTTTTTCTTTGTGTTAGCATAAAATTTCAATAAAATAAAATCATTTAGTTGGTATATTTCCTTACCTGTTTTTAGATGTTCTTTTCATGTTTCAAACTGGACCTTGAGTCCATGGAAGCATTTCCTGACACTTTGCTGGACACCTGATTCTTTGTCTAGTGTGTTCAAATGACAGTCACTTAAATAGTGATCTAGGCATTTAAGTGAAACTACTGACAAAATAATATATGTTAGCTCTCAGCCAGTGTGGTAGTTATACTGGGCATCCCAATCAAAAAGAAAACAGCCATTTATTAAGCTAATCAATAACTATATGCTAAATACTGTGCTAAGTGCTTTACCAATATTACTTCTTTTGACCCTCACATAGTTATTCCCATTTTACACTTGAAGAAACTGAGGTAAAAAAGTTGAGTGACTTGCTAAGGGTCATTTAGTAAGTGTCAGACAGAATTTGGATACAGGTATTATTGATTCCAAGCCCAAAGCTCTTTCCACTGTTCCATATACTTTCCTTACAAAAGGGTTCACCCTAAGCCAATGAAACACACACATATATGTATACCTAAAGGGCCTGTCATTTTATCAATGTAGAGAAGCCCTGTTTTGAAACTTCTCACTGGAAAAAGAAGACATCATTTATAATAAGTTCTATGGAATTTTCTGAATCTAAATGTTATTCTCACAGCTACATATCTAGCAAATATTCAAAGAGGGATTTGAACCCAGGTCTTTCTGTCTTCAAGCCTAACACTATATAAATTCCACCACCTTATCTGGAAACATAATATTGTGAGGGACAAAATTGGATATATGGAGCATTAATCTCCCCCTTTAACTTTCCCTTTTATATATACATTCCAGGCCAATAAGAAAAGAAACCTCTGAACTTTAGTTCATAAAGGATCAGGTTTTATTGCTTGGGAATTAATTAGACCACAAAGGTGAAACCAATTAGGGAAATAAGGAAGTAGAAATACAGATAAATAGTCTTAGCTCTAAACTTAGTCTATGCAATCCCAGAGATTAAGTTAGTTTAAAGGAATTTAGGATTTTCCTTTATAAAACTCACCAATCCCAAAATGCCCACCAGGCTGAGAACCAGCATGTCCAAGATTGAGCATGAAGCACTTGCTTCTGAACTGCCACCACGAGCCGAGCACTGCCAGAGACTTCCCTCTAGGCCGAAAGAGCGCAGCCTTTTGAATGCCCTGCCCACCAGAAGTTTCCTTGCCTTTCGCTGGACTGGTGTTTTTTTCCTCCCCAAAAGGGGAGGTCCTTCAAAAGCTGCCTAGTAGCATGAGCAGTCTCAGGGTGAGCCAGGTGTGGCCCCTCCCAAATGATTCAGCTAAAATTTTCGATGTTAATCTTTACCACAAATAATTTTTACCATAATATTAAGGATCAATAATAGCAGGAATTATGTGGCATGCTGTAGCCTATACATATAATGGAGAGATGGTTTGTTTCCCTTTATTTTCAAATGAACAATTTAGAATTGAAATATGCAATTCTTTAAGATAAACAGTCATTAAAAACTTTGGCAAAAGCATCATCATTTTCTTTTTTTTTTTTTTTTCGGGGCAATTGGTTTAAGTGACTTGCCCAGGGTCACACAGCTAGTAAGTGTTAAGTGTCTGAGGCCGGATTTGAACTCAGGTACTCCTGAATCCAGGGCCGGTGCTCTATCCACTGCGCCATCTAGCTGCCCCCATCATTTTCAATTGACTACTAATCAAAACAATGAATGAAATATCTGTATCCCAGACACATTAACATGACATTTTATTCAGTCAGCATGTTGATCTCATTCCATAAAACTTCAAATGCTTCTTTCTGTCTAAAGGGGGGAGGGGAGTAAGTATGTAATATTACATAATATTACTTACATGACAACAACAAAGAATGTATTCTACAAGATACATTTACATTGTATTTTAACATTTTCTAAGTGTTTTCAGTCTTCCTTCTTCTTCTTTTTTTTTTTTTTGGCAGGGCAATGGGGGTTAAGTGACTTGCCCAGGGTCACACAGCTAGTAAGTGTCAAGTGTCTGAGGCTGGATTTGAACTCAGGTACTCCTGAATCCAGGGCCGGTGCTTTATCCTCTGTGCCACCTAGCTGCCCCCTCAGTCTTCCTTCTAATGAAGAATTACCTCACTTTAAGAAAAATTCCTTCTGTATAATCTCTCACATCCAATCATGTTCTTTCTTATGATACTATTAATTGTGAATTTAAACCTTTTATCTTTCTATTTAAGGAATGTGTATGGGCTCCTTATCATGTTGTTTTTGACTAGCATCTAATTTTCAAAAAAAATCATATGATATATCATGTTTGTTTTAATAGCCTCATATTAATGTAGTGTTATGAAATATGAAAATCATAATTTTAGACATATATATTGGGGGCGGGTTTGTTTTGCTTTGGCAATGAGGGTTACGTTACATCCCAGGGTCACACAGCTATTGAGTGTCAAGAATCTGAGGCCAGATTTAAACTCAGGTCCTTCTGAATCCAGGGCTGATGGTCCATCCACCATGCTACAAAGCTGCCCCTAACCATTTATATTGTATAATGCTTAGATTTTAACCTACCAATTTATTCAGTGATTCACATATGATTCAGTATTATATTCAATGTTTATTATAACATAAATGATGTTTCCCATGGGATTTAAATATTATTCATTGAATCAGCAAACATTTACATAACACCTACAATATTCAGTGCACTAAATGTGCCAGGCAATAAAATTGATGGAAAAATAAGTAGCACAATTCCCTTTCTCAAGAAGTCATCTAGCAAAAGAAAGAAGTCACATGCACAAATAATGCAAAATGGAATGTGGTAAGCATGTGAGAACATAAGTGCATAGTATTCAAGATGTTCTCATATTAAAAAAAACTATTTGTTGTGGATTGTTTTTAGAAAGTATTACTCTTTTTCATTTTTCTTAGCCACTTAACTTGCTACTCGATGAAAGAGTACAAACTCAATTATGCCTAAGAAACTGTTTCTATGCCAATTTTGCTTCCATTTGCATTTTTATCCTTACTAGAAACAAATGAAGGCATTTATTCATTTAGACCATACAAACTGATGTTTAGAAAATACAGACAAATCCATTTATAAATCATTTTAGTTGAAGACTTAAGTATATTTCTAGGTTCTAGGAACAATAAAAAACAAATGCCTTAATTGACACCAACATTTTCTTTCCTTAAAGTCTTCAAACTTTCAGATAATGTTAAATCACTTCTCAGTCAGTCAATAAGCATTTGTTAAGTGTCTACTATGTGCTAGGCACTGAGCTATACATTGGGGATTCAAAGAAAGGTTAAAAAAAGGAAATCTGTGCTCTCAAGAGCTCACAGTCAAAAGGATGAAAAAATTTCCAAACATCTATGTGCATCATAGAAATTCTAGATCATCAACAGAAGGCGGGAACTAGCATTAAGGTGTATCAGCAAAGGCTTGTAGGAGAAGGTAAAATTGTTGCTGGTACTTGAAGGAAGCCAAGGAAGTTAACAGGAGAAATAAGAAGGGAGAGAATTCTAGGCATGGGGGACATATAGTGAATACGCCTGGAAGCTAGAGATGGAATACTTTCAAGGAATAGTAAAAAGGCAGTGTCACTTATTGGAACAGTGTGTGTGTGTGTGTGTGTGTGTGTGTGTGTGTGTGTGTGTGTGTGTGTGTGTGTGTGTGTGTGTGAGATACTTATTGGGAATTCAATTAGCAGGAGTCATGGGAGAGAGGAATATCCTTGAAAAAAATGAGATAGAACTAACTTTGGGTTGCTTAATTTCTAGTTAGTCTTTAGTATTAAAAACTGCAGAAAATTCTAAGAGCCTTTATTAAAACTTTTCAGAGCAAAGAGAAAATGTTCATATGTTCATGTCAGGAAATTCATCTTAAAAAAATGAGATGGTAATGGGTCATATTAAGTTCCTGTCATGTCCTAGGCACTGTGCATTGGCAATACAAAGTAGGGTAAATGCCAATTTCTGTTCTCAGGGAACCCAGAGTTTTATGGGGGATAAAACAACAAAAGAATTATGTATAATCAATACATAATCAAAAAAGGGAAGGCACCAGAATGAAGATTGATGGAGAAAGGCTTGCTGTAGAAGGTGATATTTTAACTGATACTTGCAGGAAGCCCGGAAAGTTAGGCAGAAGAGATGAAGAAGAGTATTCCAGGCATGGCTGAGTAAGTGAAAATGATTGGAGTCAGAAAATGGAGTAGTTACAGGAACAGGAATTGGTCAGTATCTCTAGATCAAAGAGTAGTGGGGGAGTATAATGTGTAAGAATATAGCAAGGACAGGTGAAAAACATTAAAAAAAGAAAACAGCGGTATTTATATCTTATTCTAAAAGTAATAGGGAGTCAACAAAGTTTACTGAGGAAGGGAGTGACATACATTTTAAAATCACTTTGACAGCTGAGTAGACTATGTTGTGGAGCAGGCAGAGATTTGTGGCAGGCAGACCAACCAGAAGGTATGCAAGTGTGGTGAGTAAAACTATATGTGGTTACCTCATTACTCTCCCAAGTATAGGGAAAATTATCTGGGGTTCCTAATATAGTTGTTACTTATAAATTAGAAGCTTTAGAAACAGTTTTGGGACTTTAAGCATTCATTAAATTATATTAAATATTAGTAAAGAGAGTGCACATGTCTCTGAAAGTTAAGGAAAGGCTTATCTAGCCTAGAGGAAAAATAGAGCTCAGCCTGGCCTGCTTCTTCCTCCAAATCCTCTGCAACCAAACCAACCTCTGAGAGAGTCTCACTGAGAGTAACTGCCTGTGGAAGCTTTTTCTGGGTCTGGAGGAGAGGCAGTCTGTACACACTGCTTCAAGCTAATTGGCTAGCATCATGCAAATCTATTGGTTAACTGGACTTGAGGGTAGTCCTGTGTTGAGGTCAGAGTTCACACCTTCTGAGAATCCACCCTTTTGAGGGCCAGGCAGGTGTGGTTTTAATTGAATTAACTTTAAATGAGTTAATTATCAAAGGCAGTCAATCTAAACAATCTTAATCCAATCAATCTGCTCAAGCATGTTCCCCAAACACTATTATTTTCTCACAGCAAGCATGAAGGGAGAGGGGACTACACCCTTGTGTGGTAGTGTCAGAAGAGAGAATGGCACATTTGCCAAAGGCAAAATTAACAGGAATTGAAAACAGATTGAATGTGTGGAGTGAAGAGTCAAAGTTGGCAAGTAACTAGGAGTGACTGAAAAACTCTTATCATCACCCCATCCTACAAAAGATACATGTATATACTTATATATGTACATGTGGTTTCATTCTTAGAATGTAAGCTCCTTGAATGAAAGTCTATTTTTTTTTGCCCTTTACCTCCAGTATATGGCATGGTGTATGGCACCTATTATGTTCATGATATGTCCTGATTGATTAATTCAAAGATTAGTGGTTGTGGATCAGGAGTCATGTCTTTTTCCCCCTAGTATCCTGTGACATGGTCTGTAAGACGTGCTTTCTTACAGGAAATTTTAAAAAACCAAACAAAAAAATGAAAAAAAAATCTATTTCTTCCTAGGAAACTCTCCAAACACTCAGAAATCCCTGCCTTTCTCTTCTTAATAAAAGTGCAGTATTTATGTTAATGGAATGCAATTTCTTGTATTGGAGGTTCAAAAACAATTTTGTGCTTATTTGAAAATGTAACATTTATCATATTGAGAGATGTATTTATTTGACATTTGTATTTGTCAAATATCTAAAAGACATGTCTAATTAATTTGCTAATGCTCCTCTTTGAAAATTTTCATCTCTCTAGCTAAAATTACATGGATAAACATTATTAGACTTCATCTTTAAATGTATTTCAGGGGCAGCTAGGTGGAGTGGACAAAGTACTGGCCCTGGATTCAGGAGGACCTGAGTTCAAATCTGGCCTCAGACACTTGACACTTACTAGCTGTGTGACCTTGGGCAAATCATTTAACCCTCATTGCCCCACCCCCCCAAAAATAATGAATTTCAATTCTAACTTGAGGCTTTGTAGAACATGCATTCATTGGGAGATAGGTAGAACCCCCTCACAACACGTTTTAAAGGTAAATTGCAGTTATTCCTTGGTCTGAAATATAGGGGATTCAACCACTGGTTTTATTGTCCAAATAATTCTTTATTTTACATATTTTAAGGATATCTGACAGGTCCGGAATATTTACACTTATAACTTAAAAAAAAAAACAGGGCATTTTTGTAACTCCTGGAATTTTGGTGCTAATAAGGCACAATGGTTAAATTTTCTGCTTTGACAATATTCTGCTTTGAAAAAGAGATTTTTTTAAAGGAAAAGAGAAGTTGAAATACTATACTGCATAGTAATTTTATTCAAAATCATAAAGACTTGAAAAACTGAAATCTGATTCTCCCATGAACAGATCTCACATTTAATCATCTATCAGAAGAATTTTATGAAAATTTTAATGCTTACATATGAATTAAATTGAACTTATCAGAAATGATTCTAGTCAATTTAAATGTAAAACTTTATTATAAGAATTATACCTGAAATTTAAAAAAAATGAACAATGTTTATGTGTTTGCAGTCTGTATGATTTTATTTTAAAGTATATTTCTAAAGGCACATGTTGCTTTTGTCTTTGAACATGAATTAAAAGGAAGTGATGGGACATTTATTAACTACCTTCATGACTAACTATTCTATATGAAATGTGGAAACAAGTATCCATTTATTTGGGCTACCTTGGAAGGTCATTTGGTAGTTTCAATGAGGGTTAGAATTCAGCAGCTCTTTTTACTTAAGGAACAGGCCCACAAACAGCATATATTGCTAGGTTTCTGCAATTGTACTGCCTGCTTCCTTCTTTCCAGATGTAATTCAAGGTGAATGACACTCAAAGCTTTATCTGCTCTAAGACTAGGTTACCTTAGAGAGTGCCTACTTTGTGAGACCTTTATGTGAAGCTGAATTATCCAGGATGTCTCTGCTAATAGTTAAGAGATATAGCTGCAAAGTGACTAGAATCTAAAAGCTCTCTCATGAAGAAATTCAAATTCTCTGTCACCTTATGTTGTCTGAAACTCCTCACAAAGTGCTCTGACAGAATTTTCCATTTAACTCATTTTTTTCATATGAAGAAAGATCTTGTGAAAGAAGAGTGATAATGATGACTTTTAGGTATCTTGTTTTTTCTCTTGACAATCAAATTTAAAAAAAACAAACCCTCACCATTTTTTAAGGTACAGTAAGTCCTTTCCTAAGTTGTTATAGTAATAATGTAAATATGTGAAATCATTGAAAAATGTAAAATGCATTTGAAGCATCTATAAAGTATTTTAATGAGGAACAAAAATAATCTTAAGGCATATTAATAGATGGCAGACTTCCTGAAAAAAAGAATAGAAAAAAACTCCAAACACAGCCAGAAAACAACTCCTGTAGCAGCAGAGCCCACAGAAAGATATTTGAGATTATTTTCCAGCTAAAGATACCTTGGAAATTCAGCAGAAGGCGTAGTAGGCAAGCTGGGTGTAGAGTCTAGCCCCACAATTGTGCCAACACAGATACAGGCCCATGCAGACAGCACAGGAGAAACTTACCCCCAGACCTCCAAATCAGCTGCTGTGCTGGTATCTTCTAAGCTCACAGTCTGCTGAGAGGAATCAATGGCTGGCTGGGTGGGAATTCTAGCAGGATGTATGGAGGAGCTAAGGGGGCATTTGGATGTCCTACTCCAGTAGGGAACTAGAAAGAAACCTTGAGCAGTGGTGGCCCAAGTGGGAGAGAGGTGCAGTCTTGTCAGAGTTAGTAACCATGGTACATACAGTTTTGCTGTCTGATTGATTGGCAAGTAGGCCTGGGGTTATCTACAGACCAGTGACAGGGCCAGGAGAGTAAAGCAACTACCCCTCATTAAATCATAACACCTAGGACCCCCTGAAATTTAAGACAATATATCCTGGAAGCAGGACCCCACACTAAGGAGTTAAAAGTCAAGTGAAAGACAGACAGAATGAGGAGGCAGAGAAGATTGTGAACCACAGAAAGCTTCTTTAGTGACAAGGAAGATTGTGCTGTACCCTCAGAAGAGAATAGCAACATTAGAGCCCCTACATCTAAAGCTTCCAAGAAAAATATGAATTTGTCTCAGGCCAAAGAGGTGCTCAAAAAGGACTTTGAAGATAAAGTCAGAGAGGTAGAGAGAAAATGGAAAGAGAAATTAGGGTGATACAGGAAAAGCATGAAAAAAGTCAGCAGCTTAAAAAGGCGAATGGAAAAGGTCTCTGATGAAAATAATTGCCTAAGAATTAGGATTGAGCAAATGGAAGGTAATGATTTTGTGAGAAACCAAGGCACAATAAAGCAAATCCAAATGAATAAAAAATAGAGGGCAATGTGAAATATCTTCTTGGAAAAACTGCTGACCTAGAAAATAGATCCAGGAGAGAAATTTGAAAATTATTGGATTACCTGAAAACCATGATCAAGGAAAAAGCTTAGAAATCACCTTCCAGGAAATTATCAAGGAATATTGCCCAGATATTCCAGAAGCAGAAGGTAAAATAGAAATTGAAAGAATCCACCAATCACCTTCTGAAAGAGAACCCAAAAGTAAAACTCCCAGGAATATTATAGCCAAATTCCAGAGCTCCTAGGTCAAGAAGAAAATATCACAAACTGCCAAAAAGAAAGCATTCAAGTACTGTGGAGCCACAGTCAGAATAGCACAAGATCTAGCAGCTTCTATATTAAAGGATTGGAGGGAATGGAATATGATATTCCAGAGGGCAAAGGAACTGGAAATACAACCAAGAATCATATATCCAGCAAAACTTAGTATAATCTTTCAGAGGCAAACATGGGACTTCAATAAAAAAGAGGACTTTCAGGTATTCAGGATGAAAAGACCTAAACTGAATGGAAAATTAGACTTTAAAATGCAAGACCCTAGAGAAACATAAAAAGGTAAACAGGAAAAAAATTAAGAGTTATGTCAAAAGGTTAAACTGTTTACATTCCTACATGGGATGATGATATGTCTAACTCATAAGAGCTTTCTCAGTATTAGGGAATATAATAGAAATGAATTTAGACAGAGGGCACAGGTGGGAAGGGATAAAGCTATGATACCTTCAAAGTATTTATTTTTTGTTTATCTCTCTTTGTGGGGAGGTTGGAGTTGGGTGACATGCCTGGGGTCATGCAGTGGGTGAGTGCATTGTGTCTGAGTCCAGATTTAGGCTCCAGTCCTCCTGGGTCCAGGGTGCATATTTTGTCCATATGTCACCTAGCTGCCCCATGATGACATCTTTAGGGTAAAATAGAGAGGAGTTCACTGGGGTAGGGGCAAAGGGAGAGGTAGAATGGTGTGAAATCCCACATGAAAGTAACAGAAAAGGGCTTATGGAATGGGGGAAGAGATAGGGGAGGACCAGGGCAGTAAATGAACCTTACACTCATCAGAATAGGCTCAAGACCTTATTCTCATCAGAGTTGGCTCAAGGAGGGATTAACATACATATTGAACTGGGTGGAGTAATCTAACAGGAGGGGAAGGGGATAAGGAGGGAGGGTCAAAAGGATGGAGGGCAGATTGAGGGAGGGGCAGTCAGAATCAAATTCCTTTGAGGAGGGATAGGGTGAAAGAAGATAGATAATGGAGTAAATATAATGGGGAAGGGATTAGGATGGAGGAAAACAGTTAACAATAGTAATTGTGAAAAAGAGAAAAGGGGAAAAATAGTACAAAAATATTTATAGCAATTCTTTGTCGTGATTAAGAATTAGAAATCAAAGGAATGTCCATCCACTGGGGATTGACTGGACAAGCTGTAGTATATGATTATAATAGAATACTAGCATGCTATAAGAAATGACAAGCAGGATGATTTCAGAAAAAACCTAGAAACACTCATTTGAACCAATGTATAGTGAAGTGTGCAGAACCAGGAGGACATTATGCATATTGACAACAATTGTGAATGACTTAACTATTCTCAGCAATACAATGATCCAAGACAATCACAGAGGGCTAATGATGAAGCATCCTATCTACCTCCAGAGAAAGAACTGATATTGACTGAACACAGACTAAAAAAAAAAAGAGTACTTGTGGATTGTTCATATATAACCTATATCAGATTGGTTGCTGTCTTGTGGAGTGAGGAGGAAAGGGAGGGAGAGAGAAAAATTTGGAACCCTAAGTCTTATAAAAATGAATGTTGAAAACTACCTTTACATGTAACTAGAAAAAAAAAAGACAGTAGAAAAAGAAGGAAAACTATATCTTATAGGAAGCATTGATGTTATACTCTTTTTTTTTCTTAGTATAAGATCATGTTTTAAGTAAGAATGACATCCTGCATCCAAGTGTGATATATTAGATGACTAAATGGCTGAATTCACACATATTTCATTCAGAAGGAACAACTTTAATATTATTTTAGAGACAGCATACAAAGGAAAGGCTTCAGTTTGTAAATGAATACAGTATAAGAATAGATTATTTAAATCACAAAACAAATTTTTAAAAATTGCAAAATTACAATAAAGCAAAACCCCTCCTCAAAAATGCTTCTTTGAAAAGCTTAGGGATCCATGGGTGGGGAATATTGAACATACTGTCAGAATTTTTCAATATATTTATTAGTTTGGCTAATATTTTTTCTCTTCCTTTTCTTTAAAAAAAATCAGATGGTTCTCTGAGAGGCAGATGGATAAAAGAGGAAATTTAGAGGTCAAATGACAAATTCAAAGAATTAGTGAGTAGCAGACATATGTATTTTGCAGAGCAATGAGGGTTAAGTGACTTTCCCAGGACCATGCAGCTAGTAAGTGTCAAATTTCTGAGGCCATATTTGAAATCAGGGCCTCCTGAATCCAGGGCCAGTGCTTTATCCATTTTGCCAACTTGCTGCCCCCTAGAATAATAAATATTTAACAAGCAACTCTCATCTGCCAGGTACTGTGCTTAAGTTCTGACCATACAGATAAATAAAAGGAAAAGAACACTTGCTCTCAAAGATCGTGCAGTATAATGGGGAAAGAAAATACACAAAAAAGAAATTGAAAAGGGAGTCAGGGTATCATGTAGTTTTTGGTCAGTTGCATGATGTTCTGTGGAATCCTAGAAGACTTGCTGATGGAAAATGAAGAGTTACATGGAAGGTTTTAATCACTCTATACAAGAAGGCTTCCTTTCATCCCTCCAATCAGATAAAAGAGAGATACAACTAAGGGATTTGGGGAGGCATTGAATATTAAAGCCTGAGTCAGTCTGCATGGTAATGAGATGTCAGTTGATCAGTTTATCCTATCAGAGTCATGATGTTCCCTGGAGTTCCTCAGGAAGAGCTGCATTCAAATTTGATCTCAGATATTTATTAGCTGTTTCCCTGGTCAAGCCACTTAATTTTGCTCAGTTGGAAAATGGAGATAATAATAGCACCCACTTTCCAGGGCTGTTGTATTAAATGAGATCATATTTGTAAAGTGCTTATCACTGTACATGGGACATAGTAGGTACTTAATAAATGTTTGTTTCCTTCCCTCTCTTTTTTGATTCCAGCAATACTATCAGAGAAAGCTTCCTGTCTATGGATATGCTGTTAATCTAGATTTATTATTTTTCATGTTTTCATATAATTACTATTGTAAATGTACTACTAACTCAAGTGGCCTTATTAAGGGGAGGCATAGCATAAAGGGATAGAGGTTGAGGAAATGCTATTATAGAACTATTAAAGTCCTATAAACCATTTATTCTTCCCAATGATTTGATTTTTCTTTCTACTTTCAAGTAATTTTAACATATTTTCAGAGCTCTTCTAAATTTAAAGTATTACAAAGAGTTTCAAGGTGTTTATCTGATGAGTAGGTCACAAAATGAGTGGATGCAAATCAATTTGTTTCAGTAACTTAGCTTGCAACTATATGCTCTGTGTTCTTAAAAAGATAATAGGCGTAGGGTATGCTATAGAGATAGGAAGAAAAAAGAAGAGGCTCGGTTTTCAAGAAAGAATTATTATAATGCTTTAAACTAATCCTGAAATCCTTAACAAATTGTGTGAATGACAATCTGCTTAGACATAAATAAAACCAAAGGTAAGTTGGCAGTGCTTAAAAGTCAAACTGAAGGCAGTCAGCAAAAATTCAAATTGGTCATTCAGTCATTCAACAAACATTTATTAACTGTTTCTTATATTCCAGGAATTATAATAAGCACTAGGGATACAGAGAAAGCCAAAAACAGCCCTTTCCTTCAGTGAACATTCTAATGGGAGATATAACAGCTAAAATATATGCTTCATATTTAGCCATGCTGTGATTTATATTGTTTATTTTTTAAAGTGTCATTCTGCATCATGTAAATACTACCAATAAGATTATAGCTGCTTCTCTTTAGTAAGCTCACTTTTATGCTATGATGTGTTTCAACAACATAGGGATGAATTTACAGTTTAAATTCTTTCGAGGTTAATGTTAATATGTCTGTAAATAAACCAAAATTTGCTAAAAGTCTTGGAAACTTGAAGAAAAGGAAACATGAAATGGTAGATCAATAACTAGTCTTGAAGTCCAAAAAATCTTGTTTAAATTCTGCCTTTGACCTCTACCAACACTGAGATCATAGGTAAGTCATTTCAACTTTCATTGTCTAAACAACTCAGTAGGACTGAAAGTTGCAGACAAGAATGCATCATAGGAGGAGGTTTTTATACCAGAATTTACCTATACTACATATATCAATATCATACGTACTGAGCCATTGGATAGGGTACATAAAACTTTAAAAGCTTTATCAACTACGTTATCTTAAAACAAAGAAATGGAAAATTTAATCAATAACGTTTGTTTTTTCTATATGTAGAAACTCTCTTATCTCAGTTCCCACATGCAATGACAAGTCAGGTCCAAAGACAGACCAAAGTTGGCTCCCTCTCCTAAGAGTTTGGTAGGCATACTGAGTCTGGGATGTCTTTCAATACTACAATCACTACTGATGTGTCTTTTCTCTTATGATTATCAGTGATAACAATGAGTAAGCCAGTAAGAAACAGGTATTTATTAGATGGTATAGTAAAAAGAATCAATATGAAACATTCTTGAAAAAAAATCAACTCATTCTCCCACAATTACATATTAAATCCAGGGGGAAGTAGACTGAAGTTTTAGGAGGTGCAAGTGACAAAGGGGTAACTCATAGCTTCTAGGTAATAAAAGTCCTTTTATTCTTCTTTGTGGGGGTAGCCAGAAAGCTCTATTTGGAAACATTATAAATTTTTTAAATTTTTTTTCTCTGCCCTGGGCTCTTATCAGGCTTCCAACAGATATTGCCCTCTGAGAAATAATGTTAGTACTCTGATGAGCAAGATAGGCTGTCCAAAATTTCCCATAACTTTTGAAGCTAACAATTTTCTTGTGAGTAGGAACAATATTCTAACTCAAGACCTCATTGTTGTTCTTTTTTAATCACACTGTTGTGTCTGACTCTTCATGATGCCATGGACCATAGCATGCCAGACCCTTCTATTCTGCATCATCTCTCAGTCTTTATTCATCACATCCTCTGACATCACCCTTTTTCTTTTGCCTTTAATATTTCTTAATACCAGGGTCTTTTCCAATGAATCCTGTCTTCTCATTATGTGGCCAAATTATTTACGCTCCAGGTTCAGTGTTTGACCTTCCAATGAATAGCCTGAATTAATTTCTTTAAGTATTGACTCATTTGTTCTCCTTGCTGACAAAGGACTCTAAAAAGTCTTCTCCAGCAAAACAATTTGAAAGTGTCAGTTCTGTAGCACCTAGCTTTTTTTGTTGTTTATTTTCTTTCAATCTTAATATTATTTTATTTTTTCTACTTACATGTAAAGATGGTTTTCAACATTCATTTTTATAAGATTTTAAGTTCCACATTTTTCTCCTTCCCTTCCTTCCCTCTCTCCCCCCCAAAATGGCACATAATCTGATATAGGTTATATATATACAATTGCATTAAACATATTGCCACATTATTCATGTTGTGAAAGAAGATTCAGAACAAAATGGAAAAATCTCAAGAAAGAAATAAAAAAATAAAAATAGTATGTTTAAATCTGCATTCAGATTCCACAGTTCTTTTTCTGGATGTGGAGAGCTTTTTCCATCACGAGTCTTTTGGAATTGTCTTGGATCACTGTATTACAGAGAAGAGGTAAATCTTTCACAGCTTATCATCACACAATGCTGCTGTTACTGTGTACAATGTTCTGGTACTGCTTACTTAACTCAGCATCAGTCCGCTTAAGTCATTTCAGGTTTTTCTGAAATCTGACTGCTCAACATTTCTTATCACAGTTATATACCACTCTGAAATCTGACTGCTCAACATTTCTTATCACAGTTATATACCACAACTTGTTCAGCCATACCCCAATTTGTGGGCATCCTCTCAATATCCAATTCTTTGCCATCACAAAAATATCAGATTTCTTTATAGTCACAACCATATATTGCTACTGGAAAACAACAAAACATAGCTTTGACTATATGGACTTTTGCTGTCAAGGTGAAGTCTCTGATTTTTAGTAAACTGTCCAGATTTTCCATAGCTCTCCTTCCAAGGAGCAAGCATATACACACACACATATATAAATTTATATATGTATACACACACACATATATAAATTTTATGGTTGCCATTGCCATTTTTAGTGATCTTTGAATATAAAAATATAAAATTTGACTCTATTTCTTCTCCCTCTATTTGCCCAGAAGTGATGGGACCAATTGCCTAGGTCTTAGTGTTTTTTTGTTTTGTTTTATTTATTTATTTTTTTTATGCTAAGCTTCAAGCCAGCTTTTAGTCTCTCTTCTTTTACCTCCATTAAGCGGCTTCTCAGGGGCACCTAGGTGGCACAGTGGATAGAGCACTGGCTCTGGAGTCAGGAGGACCTGAGTTCAAATCCAGCCTCAGACACTTAACACTTACTAGCTGTGTGACCCTGGACAAGTCACTTAACCCCAACTGCCTCACCCCCCACCCCCAAAAGAGGCTTCTCAGTTCTTCTTCACTTTTTGCCATCAGAGTTGTATTGTCTTTATATCTGAGATTATTGTTATTTCTTCCAACAACCTGAATTCTGGCTTTTAATTCATACAACCTGGCATTTCACATGATGCACTCTGAATATAAACTAAATAGTATGACTCCTTTTCTAATCTTAAGCCAATCAGTTATTCCATTTTAATATTTCCAACCTTTTCTTCTTTGGCAGGTTTCTCAGGAGTCAAGTAACATGATCTGGTACTCCCATCTCTTTGAGGACTTGACACATTTTTTTGTGATCCACAGAAATATGAGAAAACTGTTATTAATAATGGGGTTTTGGGGGACCCAGAAACCCCTCTTTACTCTGGGGCTTTGACTGGTTTTTCAGACAGCCCACATTTCTTAGAAATGGAAATCATATTAATTCAGTAGAGACAATATATATTTAACTGCACCTATCTGAAAGCCTTTTTTCCTTTCAGAGGGTCTGTCCTCTGGAATCTAACCTCAGTATGTCCTGATCATTTTAAAATGGACCACCCTCAAGTTCAGTAAACCAATAGATTTGCATGATGTTAGCCAATTAGCTTGGAGAAGTGTGGAAGGGACACCTCTCCTTTGGACAGCAGGAAGGTTACATTCTCTTACCCTCTCTCTTGGCTGGGACTCTGGAGGATGCAGCCAGGTGCTGCCTTCTACTATCCAGCTCTAGGTAATGTAGGGCCTCTGAATTTGGGGTGCTATATACTCACTCTCTATGATGCTGGGGTTTTTCGGCTTGCCTTAAATGCAGTCAACTCTTTACTAACATTTAATATGATTAATAAATTCTATGGCAATAATTCCTAATTTATAAGCAGCAATATATTAGAAATCCCAGTTAAATTCCCCAATATCTTAGGACAGAGATGGGTAGCCCCAAAATACTTCAAATGACACACAACAAAGAAGCAGAAATAATTTTTTTTTCTAGAACTCTCTTATTTTCTCTATAATAAAGTGAAAGTTGACAATTTGTTCTCTACTTCTTTTCCCTCTTCAAAAACCAGCCTGCTCTTCTAATAATTATTTTTTTCCTCCTTTTTTGTGAGTCAATTGGGGGTTAAATGACTTGCCCAGGGTCACACAGCTAGTACATGTTAAGTTTCTGAGGCTGGATTTGAACTCAGGTCCTCTCAAATCCAGGGCCAGTGTTCTATCCACTGAGCAACCTAGCTACCCCTCTAGTAATTCTTGGTTCATATATTGCTGTACGTTATTGCAGTTTCTTAAGTATAACCTTACTGATGTGTGAAATGCACCCAACTATTTGGTAATTTGAACATTCCTTGACTTTCTCCCTCTTTAGGATAGGGATGTAAACTGATCTTTTCCAACCCAAAGGCCATTGTATTTTCCAAATTTGGTGGTATATTGAGTGCAACACTTTAACAGCATCACCTTTTAGGGTTTTAAATAGCTCAACTAGAATTCATCACCTACACTAGCCTTATTTTTTAATTTACTTTTTTTTTGTGAGTCAATGGGGGTTAAGCGACTTGCCCAGGGTCACACAGCTAGTAAGTGTGAAGTGTCTGAGGCTGAATTTGAACTCAGGTACTCTTGAATCCAGGGCCAGTGCTTCATCCACTGTGCCACCTAGCTGCCCCCCACACTAGCCTTATTAACAATTTTTTCTAGGACCCACTCGACTTCATTCTCCAAGATGTTTGGCTCTAGATCACTATTTTGTTTCTCAGTGATTTTAAATTATTTTTTGTATAATAATTTTGTGTATTCTTTCCCTCCCCCATTTTTAATCTCTTAAGCTTTGGAGAATTTTCCTTTAAAAGTATAGATAGTTTTTCTTAGGATTTGTTTGGATGAGAGAACTAAAAGAACAGGCTGTTGACACCACTTCCTTACCACTTAAGAACAAAGCCTAAAAATTCGGAGGGTGTGATCAGAAGAAAATATCTATAAAATCAGAAATAAAGAAATCAGAAGAGGGCACTAAATTATGATCAGATTCTTGAGTGATGTTGTAAGAGTTTTCATTAGACAAATCAACTCAAAGTCTCCTAATTGCCTATTTTCATCATATAAACTTTTTTCAATGACTAAGTAAACCTTTTTTGTTTGTTTATTATTAAATGATTTACAAACATTTTATTTTTTTCCAGTATCAAACCTAAATTATTAGAACACTAACCTAAGTCAAGATCAGCCCAGAACAATCCTTTTCTGAGGTGCTGCAGAGGATTAACCAAAAATTCTCTCTTGGATCACTCAAAATTTGGATTCAATTTAGATTAATAGTTTAAAACAACTAAAATCTCAGAGGAGGATGTGACTAAGTCCCTCAGTCATTCCAAATAGACATCTTCTCATTCCTAAGGAAATGTCAAGGACATGTTTGAATTAAATAAACAAGTATGGTATATAAAACATTTTCCATTTTAATACTATTTTATTTTTCACTCATAAACCAGACTTTCCTTAAGAATTGATTATGGTTGCCACATCTGAGTCTTATTTTAGTTTTCTAATTTCATATTTATAGTGCAGTTTTATTGTCTCAGCATCCAGCTCATCAATTTCTTCTTAGTTACCACTTCCTTTTGATTTGAAGTTTTGGACCTATATCCTCTGACTACTCCTTATACTGTAGTTTGTAATTTTGATATTTTTGGCTTCCCTTAGTTCATATAGAGATTCTAGAAATATGACATAACAACAAATAAATCTGCTATTTTGCTAAAGAAATATGATTTTTTTTAGAACTTCTGGATGTTGACAACAAAGTACCAATTGAGAAAATACCTAGCTTGTTCCCAGAAAAAACTAACAAAAATGTTAACTTTGACTGAGATGACTCATAGGAGTAAATTATTCTGTTTCAATGAAAAATAAATGTTTTAAACAACTATATGCAATGTAAAAAGAAAATGTCTAGAATATCTAATGACTAGCTCAGGTTGGAGACATGGATGAATATGGAAATAAGGGAATAATAATTTAAGTGCCCACTATGTATGAACTCTTTACAAATATTATCTCATTTGATCCTGACAACCATGTAAGGTTATTATTTGCTTGTTATCTCCCCCATTATATCATGAGTATCTTGAAGGCAGGAACCACCTTTTCCTTCTTTTAATATCCTCAACACTTAACAAAGGTCTGGAACATAGTAGACACTTAATGTTTGTTGATTGGCATTTTAAGGAAGGCCTGTGACAAAGCAGGTGAAAGTTAACTGAAGAAAGTGGAGAAGTTTAGCTTGTATAGGAGGTGATAGCTTTCTTCAAGTATTTTAGTGCTGTTATGTGAAAGAGAGATTAATTTTTTTCTCTGGTTCCAGAAGGCAGAATTAAATTTAATAAATGTAAACTGTAGAATGATTAATTTCAAATTGATGCAAGGAAAACTTTCCTGAGAACAAGATCTACCCAAAAAATGTCACCTCAGGAATTGGTTCTCCCTCACTAGAGTTTTTTAAACAAAATGTTTGAAGAACACAATACTCATTTGCCATAGTATAGAGAAAATTTTTAGGATTCTTGTTGGAACTGGCAGAAGACATTATTTGTACAGAAATTCAGGTTCAAGGGGAGGAATCCAGTTACTGGGGAACTCTGATAGCAAACTTAAGCACAGTGGTACTTGGGGGAATGTAGAAACTTAGTAATGGGATACTTATGGGGCAAAGGAGCTGTTCCTCAGTCATATGCTTTCTGATACCTACTGAAGGATATTATCTAGAGACTGAAGATTACACTTGGCTATTGCAATCTAAGTAGAAGACTCTAGGATATAGAGTACAGCACCATTATTGATTATTCTTTCAAATCTGTTGCACAATGTATGCATGTTCTGGTGCAGAATGAGCTTCAACATTGTACCAACTTAGGTACTACTGTTTGGACAAAATGGGAGAAAGATCCTGTACCATACACTGAAGGTGCCACTCCTGTACCTCTCCTGTAAACCTTCATCATTCTCTCTGTCTACACTTTTTTTTTCCTATGGCTCTTTCTCCACTATATAACTTCTTTGAATATTCTAACAGAAGTTTCATTGAAATCAGTCTGCATTCACTTCAGCTATCCTGCAGTTAAGGTGACACATCATTGTCTTAGGGGAATCTGTCATACATATTGCTAAATCAACATTTAACTGTATTAAACTGAAATTTAAAAAAAATATTGATGAAATTTTAACGCTGTATAATGTTGGAGGAATATTTGTAGTGTTCTATTTCTACAGGTATAATTAGATGGGGGAAGGAGGGAAAAAGCATTTATTGAGTGCACATTATATGCCAGGTACTCTTTAAACACTTTACAAATACTATCTCATTTTTTTTTTGTGGGGTAATGGGGGTTAAGTGACTTGCCCAGGGTCACACAGTTAGTAAGTGTTAAGTGTCTGCAGCTGGATTTGAACTCAGGTACTCCTGAATCCAGGGCCAGTGCTTTAACCACTGTGACATCTAGCTGCCCCTTACTGTCTCATTTTTAACTTCAGAACAATACTGAAAGGTAGGTGTTATTATTATTCCCATGAGGAAACAAAGACAGAAAGCAGTTAAGTGACTTGACTGGGATCACACAACTAGTGAGTGTGTGAAGCCCAATTTAAAATCAGTTCTTTCTGACTCCATGGCCTAGTTCTCTCTGATGCATATTTAAGAAATCAGAAAGTAATTAAATATAAGAAGTTGTAAGGGACCTCAGAATCCATCTACACCAATCTACTCTGGCAAAGAATGCCAAATATTATCTCCCCCAAAATTCATTATAAAGCCTTTACTTGAATATTTCCAGTTAGGGTAAACCCACTATTCCAACTATAGGCAGCTCTGTGTGTTAAGAATTGAATGAAATTAATTAAGCCAAATCTATATTCTGGTTACCATCTTCAAGGTAAACTCCTTTCCCATTTAGGTGGTTTTACTTAAATAGATTTATTTTGACTTATCTATCTATATCTACCTATACCCATACACCAACTTATATGTATATATGTGTGTATACACATATATGTGTATGAATATATGTGTATATATATATATATATATACACACACACATATATAGACAAAAGACACACATTTCTTTCTTTACTTCTGTTGTTCCTTCATTCTCTTCTTATTTGTTATTAGTTAAAAATCTTCCCTTCTCTCCTCTACTCCAACTTATATATATTTTTTGTTTTATTTTTACTATGCCCATTTTCTATAAACTTTTTCTTTGCTTTGTAATGTGACTTGTATGGGTCATGCGCAAAGGTAATTATCTTGTTTCTGGTCTACTACATGTTTGTAACTCAAATCTAAGAGGAATGGGTGCTTAGGGATAACGTTAAGTATCCGACTGTTTCTAGCCATATACATCCTTGTATTTTCATAGCTGAAAGTGTTAAAAGTGAATTTATGCATGAGACAGAATCAGATACAAATTTATAATATGGCATCCAGTTACCTAATTATGCATAACCCCATTGTTTAACTTAGACTGATTTATAGATATTTCTCTATTTCTAGACACTCTAGGTAGCTTTTTACTTCTTGCTTCACTCTCTCTGATTTTCCTAGAAACTAAAATTTCTCCTGAAATATAGGAAAAAATGATGATCTCCATTGGGAAGAGGAAGTATAACATCATGATATCCGTAAACAGAAGGAATTATCAATATTTTCAATAAACAAAACAAATATCAATCATATTCTTTTTTTTAAACATATTCTTGAAGACAAAATTTTGAAATAATTATAGTTTCTTTTATGGGCCCCTGGGTCCCTCAGAAGTTTTCTGGGGAAAATCAAAGAACCTTCTCCTTCAGAAACTAAAGGAAAGGACAGACACACCTAAAGAGATAGTTCCACTGGATCTTGCCTGAATTAGCTCCAGGACCACCACTTTTCATTCCAGTCTCTCCCACCCCTCTGGGAGATAAGAATAGGTGTGGCTGTTGCCTTTGTGGCATGAGGAAGACCGAGATGGCTTGAGATATCCTGAACCGTCCTTCACCCAACTTCCCCTAGCCACCACCAGTGAGGGATGGTCCTTCCCCAATAAGGGAACTTTCCACAGTCAGATGATCACCTCATGGTCCTCTATAAAAATGTCTGACTGTCTCCTGCTCAGGGAGATATGTATTTTAGAGAGCCACATCTCTGTGCCATGCCTTCTTCCCATGAGAAGTCCAAGTACCTTTCTCTTGGTTTCCTTTCCCTAGCATCTAAATAAACTATTATTTCATTCTAATTGGATTTGTGTGCAAAAGGGTATAATTCATTAAAGAAGAATTCCTAAGAACCCCCATCCCAAACCCTTCCCTATTTTCCCCATAGCAGTTTCTTAATAAATGATTGGGCACAATAATATCTTAACCACTTGAGTTCTGTCTTTGTGTGCTCTGCTTTTCTTATTTTCCAAAGTTGTCACAATCTCATGAATATATCACCAACTCAATTTTTTTCAAAGGTGTGTGAAAATAATATAAATTAATTTTACCTCCTCCAAAATACTTCTTAGTTTCTCACTGTCAATTTCTCTCCAGATTGCTCAGCATTTATCCTTGTGGTGTTTATCTACTCTCCATTAATCCATCTGAGTAACTACTAAGCAATCCCCTCTTCTATATCCCCAAATACTTTGATTAACAAGAATGACACCAGATGTTTGGTTGAATCAAAAAACTCTCTGGTTCTGTTTCTGCTTCTTTTCCCTATTTCAGTCACATATCAAATGCCCTTGACAGTTAACTTTCTTCCTGGGAAGGTGATTTTCTCCCCCATCTGTTTTTAAACAATTCCTCATTTCTTCCCAGAAGATAAGGG
The DNA here is from genome assembly GCF_019393635.1 of Dromiciops gliroides. Taxonomy (NCBI): domain Eukaryota; kingdom Metazoa; phylum Chordata; class Mammalia; order Microbiotheria; family Microbiotheriidae; genus Dromiciops; species Dromiciops gliroides. The sequence goes on along the minus strand of NC_057863.1, from coordinate 199,121,400 downwards.
TATTAACATTTTTCCCTTTGTTATCTTTGTTCCAATTTAGGATATTCGTAGATAAGTGTCATCCCACATCAAAATTCTGCTCAGCACTTCAAACTGAGAGAAGACTAAAGAAGCAGTTGGACATCTTTCTGAGTTAAGTACAACAGAGAAGATAAGATATCTCTAGAGACATAAAGAATCACATTAGGATGGTGTTGTCTCTCATTGTGCTTCTCTAATTCAGAATATTTATTTATCTTATGACATTTTTTTTCCTTAGTTACAATTTAATTCTGAGTATTTTACCATGTTATGGAAAAGATTCCTTCATGGGCCCCTAACCAACTCTAAATTCCATCATTCTTTGATGTGTATATAATTTAGTTTTTGTTGAACATTCAGGAAAACTACCAGTGCCCTCAGAGATATCTCAGGCTGATATTAAACTCAGTGAGCATAGAATATTATCATAATTCTATGAATTCACTTTTCACCCTTTAGTATTAATAGCATCCCTAGCTTTTAATCTTTGCTAAATAAATCACATAAAATTCAGAGCACAGTGGGTCCTCTACTAAAACTCTTCAAATTAGTGATAACCACAATTTACTGAGAACTGACTGATCCCCACCTATTCCCCATATCCAGGCCAATTGCCTCGGACTTACCAATCTTTGTCAATTCCATACCCTTGATTGTCTTAAGGATCTCCCCCAAACTATCCCCTCCCAAAGGTTCCCCACCTTAGTCCTGGACTTTAGGTTATTATGTAAAAGCATCCATTTATATTAAGTAGTTTCTATTTAGAGGTAAGTAGTTTCTATACTTAACTCAAGGACAGTATCATAGTTCCCTTTGTGTTGTTACCCCATATAAACCCTGTCCTCAGTCCCCATCTTTGGATATTCCTAGCATTCTTGCTTTGTAATATTCTGAGTAATAACTCCTCTGTCCTGATTAAAGATCTTATTTCTCCCATATTGATTATTTCATTAATTTCCCAGGTTAACATTAGTCATTCATTTTCCCCCTACTTCTAAAAGCTAAATAGAAATTAAGTGTAAATATTACTACTTTAATGTGTCCTACCTAAAAGGATAACAAAAAAACTGCTTTTCATGACCAAAGTAACAATCTGCAAAATGCTAGAATTTTCAATTACAAGCTTATAATTATAACTGATATACTTCAGCTTAATGTAGTATGTACACATTTCTAAGAACTCATTTGATCCATCATCCTTTCTTATGAAAACTAAGACTTTCTCTCCATGTCTTTTTTATATAGTTCTAGTCAATGAGATGTTTCCAATTGCTAGAAAAGAAAAACAACAACAACAAAACATAGATAGCTCCTTATAAGAAAATTCATTTAGGTGAGAAATAGTGCAATATAAACAATATACACAAGCTTGAACTTGGCATTTCATTTTCTATTTGTGTGCCTTTTCTTATACCTGCCAAACATTCCTTCCTCACTTCCAACTGCAGGTTTCCTTTAAAGCTTACCTAGTACAACCTATTATGGCAAACTTTCCCAGTTCTAGGAGTTAGTGGTCTACTAAACACTTATTTTTTCCACGTTCCTTTCATTTTTCAAAGTCAAAGGTTTTGGAGCAGGATGGGTGGCTGCATGGATATGAAGGTATATTAGATAGGATTTTCTTAGAACCAGGAAGAGTAGCCCACTTCATAGACATGAGAAAAGGATTGACTTCTTTCCTTTGCTAGATTTCCGTAAGGATTCTTGCTTACAGCAGGCATTTTAGAAATATTTGTTGAATTGGATCATCTTCTATGTTGTTTCTGTTGTTTTTGTCTCTATCCATTCTTACTTAGGGGACAGAGGAAAGTACAGTATGTCATAATGAATAGAGAACCAGCCTAAGAATCAGGTAATCCTGGATTCATTTCCCATCTGTGACAACTATAGTTCTGTATCTGTAGGGAAAATGCAGTTTCCCCAGGTCTCAAGAGATACTGGATGAACAGGAGAGGCAGGATCCATTTAGTTAAATGAGAGCAGTTTCCCTGTTCCAAATAGCCCCTATCTGAGACATTCAAGCAATCAATAAACATTTATTAAGTGTCTACATTGGCAAAAGGCAATCCATGCCCTCAGGGAGTTTAAAATCTAATGAATGAGATAGCAATCTTGATATATATATATATATATATATATATATATATATATATATATATATATATATATACATATATATATATACACACATATACACACACACACACACACACACTTATCTCGTATCTTGGCTCTATTGTTAGTGACAATTTGTTACTTGATTCTGAGATCAGAGGATTGGGAAAGCTACTTCAAAAATGTCTAAGCTTGCCAAGCCTGTCTGGGCAAACAGTAAACTGACAGGATGAACCAAATTTGCCATCTATAGAGCATGTATCCTGAGTACCTTACTGTATGGCAGCGAAACATGCACTACATACACTAGACAAGAGAAGAAGCTTAACAGCTTCCACATGTGCTGTCTTTGGTGCAACCTTGGAATATCTTGGTCAGATAGGATCACCAACACAGAAGTGCTCCAACACATGCAACTTCTGAGCATCTACATGCTACTGCTGCACTGGCTTGGTCACGTGCATTGCATGCAAGACATGAGCATTCCTAAAGACCTACTCTATGGCAAGTTAGCCTCAGGCCAAAGACCTGTTGGATGCCCCCAGCTTCACTACAGAGATGTATGCAAGCGAGACTTGAGGGCTCTGGGAATAGACATCAGCAGCTGGGAGGAGATGGCCAAGGACTGTGCCCAATGGAGTTCAGTACTCAGGAGCAGTTTGCGTGCAGCTGAGATGGACCTCCAAGCTCTGCAGGAAGAAAAGTGAATGAGACACAGGAGCCCAAGGGCAACAGAGAATGCAGTTTTCTGATGTCCTCATTGTGGCAGGAGCTGTGGCTCCCATATTGGGTTGCACAGCCACACTGTGCTTCAAGGCACTGATCCATGGTCATCCTCGACTGGCAGAAGCCTACTATTATATATATATATATATATATATATATATATATATATATATATATATATAGGCAATAGCTAGAAGAGAGAAAAAGAAGGCACTAGAATTAAGGGGGTTGAAAAAGGTTTTCTCTAAAAATAGGATTTTATTTGGGTTCCAAAGGAAGCCAGGGAAGTCATTAGGTGGAGTTGAGTAATGGGAAGAACATTCTATACTTGGAGGATGGTCAGAGAGAGTGACTGGAGCTGAGAGATGGGTTATCTTGTGCCTGGAATAGCTGGGGGGGGGGGTGTCACTAGATGAAAGAGTATATGTAGGGTAATAAAATGTAAGAAGATTGGAAAGATAGAAAAGAACTAGGCTATGAAAGGTTTTGAATGCCAGAGTATCTTTTTTTTTTTTTCTGGAGGTGATAACAAACCACTGGAGTTTGTTAAGTATGGGAATATGGTATGGTTGAACCTGCACCTTAGGAAAAACACTTTGGTGACCTAATGGATAATGAAATAGAGTCTCTCAATCTCTCCTTTAGCTGAGAAAACTACATTTACCTGAAATTCCTACTGTGCAATATGGGGCATGCTTATATTGCATATATCATCCTGAAGAAGTTATTTGCTCAGAAGTCTTTATATGTTTCAGAAAAATTCCCAACAGGCATTGGCAATGATATTTTCCTGACCAACAAAGAGCCCCACATTAATGAGACAATAGGCTGGGGGTAAGGTGGAGGTGGGGATAATTCATAGGCTGAAAATCAAATGGCAGATGATGTACCTTTTATTATGAATATGCTGCCATCACACTTGAAACCTTCTGCTGGAGAGCCAAATGTGAAAATAATTTTTTAGTGATTAGAAGAATGAATTGTTAGTTTTTGTTGTTGTTGTTTTCTTTCTTTTTCAAAATCTAACAGGTTCAGAAGCAATAGCACAGAATATGGGACTGAAGGTTTGTGTTTGAAATCCCAGCTCTAGGGGCAGCTAGGTGGCACAGTGGATAAAGCGCCTGGATTCAGGAGGACATGAGTTCAAATCTTCCCTTGGACACTTGACACTTACTAGCTGTGTGACCCTGGGCAAGTTTCTTAACTCCTATTGCCCTGCCCCCCCCCCCCGCCCCTGGCCCAAAATAAAGAAATCCCAACTCTACTGCTTACTACTTTTACAATTTTGGAGGGGTTAACATTCTTTCACCTTACTCTCATTAGATTAGATACAAAGATAAAGAAATTTAGCTTATTCTTTAGGGAAGTAAAAGGGTAAGGGGAAAAGTGGGGGCCAATAGAAGGGAAAGCAGAAGCAGACCAGAAAAGGGCAAAGAAAAGGGAGGTGGGCAGATAAAAGGGAGGGCAGATAGGGGGAGGCATGGGCAAGAAGCAAAACATTGGTGAGGAGGAATAGGGTAAAAAGAAGAGGAAAAAAGTACAAAGGGGGTAAATAAAATGCAGGGAAAGAGACAGTAATAATAATTGTGAATGTGAATGAGATGAACTCTGCCATAAACGGAAAGTGAATAGCAGAGTGGGTTAAAAAACAAAATGCTACAATATGTTGTTTACAAGAAACACATTTGATGTAGAGAAATACAAAGTAAAGGTAAAAGGTTGGAGCAGAATATATTATGCTTCAGCTGAAGTCAAAAGGCAGGAGTAACAATCCTTATCTCAGTCAAAACAAAGGCAAAAAGAGATCTAATTAAAAGAGATAAGGAAGGAAACTACATCTTGCTAAAAGGTACCATAGATAATGAAGTAATATCAACACTAAACATGTATTCACCAAGTGGTATAGCATCCAAAGCCTTAGAGAAGTTAAATGAGTTACAAGAGGGAATATACAGCACAACTATACTATTGAATCATCCCCTCTCAGAATTAGATAAACCTAGCCACAAAATAAATGAGAAAGAAGTGAGAGGGGCAGCTAGGTGGGTGTGGTAAAAAAGTGAAATTTTTTTAACAGTCATTTAGCAATAACTGAAAGACGCCAGCTTTTTGAAGGACCATCCTTTCAGGGAGGAGACTGTGACGAACCCGCCAGTGCATCTGCTAAGCACTCCACTTCCAGGGTTCGAGCTTAAAGGCAAGGAGAGAACAGAAGTGATGTTCCCCCCCCCCCCCCGCCCCCCCAATCCTCACCTGCTGTCTTGCTCTGCACACACAGATGCTGACTCAGGTTAGACTCCACCTGGTCCTTGTAACAGCACGTGCTTGACATGGTTCTCAGCCTCAGAGATGGCCTTGGGTTTTTGGTGAGTTCTATACGGAATATAGACTAAGCTTAGATCTAAGACTATTTGTTTGTATTTATTATTTTATTTTATTTTTGTGTGTGTGTGGGGGGGCAATGGGGGTTATGTGACTTGCCCAGGGTCACACAGCTAGTAAGTGTCAAGTGTCTGAGGCCAGATTTGAACTCAGGTATTCCTGAATCCATGGCTGGTGCTTTATCCACTGCGACACCTAGCTGCCCCTATTTGTTTCTATTTCTACTTTCCTATCTCTCTAATCAACATCACCTTGTAATTCCCAAACAATAAAAGCTCTAACTAAAGCGCAGAGGCTTCTTTAACTTACTGTCTGGGGGATACATAAGGGAAAGATAAAAAAGGAGTTTATTGCTCTTGTATCCAATTTTAAATCTCACATGGGACAGTGGATAGAGAGTACTGGACCTGGAGTCAGGAGGACCTCAATTCAAATCTGGCCTCAGACACTTGACATGTACTAGCTGTGTGACCCTGGGCAAGTCACTTAACCCCCATTGCCTCACACCTCCCCCCCCCCAAAAAAAAAAAGAAGTGAGACAGGTGGATAGAATGTTAGAAAAGTTAGATATGGTAGATGTCTGGAGAAAATTGAATGGGGATAGAAAGAAAAATAACTTTTTCTCAGTGGTACATGGCACATATTCAAAATCTGACCATGTATTAGGGCAAAAAATCCTCATAGTCAAATGAAGAAAGGCAACAATAGTAAATGCATCCTTCTCAGATCATGATGCAATACAATTTACATGTAATAAAGAGCCATGGAAAGGTAGACTGAAAATTAATTGGAAACTAAATAATCTCATTCTAAAGAATGAGTGGGTCAAACAACAAATCATAGAAACAATCAATAATTTCATCCAAGACAATGACAATAATGAGACAACATAGCAAAATCTATGGGATGCAGCTAAAGCAGCGCTTAGGGGAAAATTCATAGCTGTAACTGCTTACATCAATAAAATAGAGAAACAGGAGTTCAATGAATTGGGCATGCAACTTAACAAGCCAGAAAAAGAACAAATTAAAAATGCTCCATTAAATACTAAATTAGAAATTCTGAAAATTAAAGGAGAAATTAATAAAATTGAAAGCCAGAAAACTATAGAATTAATAAAACTAAGAGATGGTTTTATGAAAAAACATAAAATAGGTAAACCATTCATTAATTTGATTTTTTTAAAAAAGAAAAAAAACCAAATTATCAGTATCAAAAATGAAAGGGGTGATTTCACCACCAATGAAATGGAAATAAAAGCAATAATTAGGAACTATTTTGCCCAACTGTATGCCAATAAATTTGACAATCTAAATGAAATGGATAAATATTTACACAAATACAAATTACCCAATTTAACTGAAGAGGAAATAAAATCCTTATATAAGCCGGTATTAGAAAGATATGTTGAACAAGCCAATAATGAGCTCCGTAAGAAAAAATCTCCAGGGCCAGATGGGTTTACAAGTGAATTCTAAGAACAAATACTTCTAATATTATGCAAATTATTTGGAAAAATGGGTGAAGCAGGGGTTCTACCAAATTCATTTTATGACACAAACACGGTGGTGATACCAAAACCAGGCAGAGCCAAAACAAAGAAAAAAAATTATAGACCAATTTCCCTAATGAATATTGATGCTAAAATCTTAAATAAGATATTAGCAAGGAGATTACAGAAAGTAATCACCAGGATAATACACTATGACCAGTTGGGATTTTTACTAAGACTGCAGGGCTTGTTCAACATTAGGAAAACTATTAACATAATCAATCACATCAATAATAAAACTAACCAAAATCATTTGATTATCTCAATAGATGCAGAGAAAGCTTTTGACAAAATACATAACCTATTCCTAATAAAAACACTAGAGATCTTAGGAATAGGTGGAGCTTTCCTTAAAATAATAAGCAGTATCTATGGAAAAGCATCAGCAAGCATTATATGTAATGGAGATAAGTTAGAGGCCTTCCCAATAAGATCAGGGGTGAAACAGGGATGTCCATTACCATCTCTGTTATTTAATATTGTACTAGAAATGTTAGCTTTAGCAATCAGAGAAGAAAAATGAATTGATGGAATTAGAATAGGCAAGAAGGAAACAAAACTATCACACTTGGCAGATGATATGATGGTATACTTAAAGAATCCTAGAGAATCAACTCAAAAATTACTTGAAACAATGAACAACTTCAGCAAAGTAGCAGGATATAAAATAAATCCACATGAATCATCAGCATTTCTATACATGACCAACAAAGTCCAGCAGCAAGAGATAGAAAGAGAAATTCCATTTAAAGTAACAATAGATAATATAAAATACTTGGGAGACTACTTGCCAAGACAAACCCAGGAACTCTATGAACACAACTACCAAACACTCTTCTCACAAATCAAATCAGATCTAAATAATTGGAAAGTTATCAATTGCTCATGGATAGGCAGAGCTAATATAGTAAAAATGACAATACTGCCTAAATTAATTTACTTATTCAGTGCCATACCAATCAGACTACCTAAAAATTATTTTATAGAGCTAGAAAATGTAATAACAAAATTCATTTGGAGAATCAACTCAAAAATTTCTTGAAACAATTAACAACTTTAGCAAAATAGCAGGATATAAAATCAATCCACATACATTATCAGCATTTCTAAACATGACCAAAAAAATCCAACAGCAAGAGATAGAAAAAAGAAATCCCATTTAAAGTAACAGTTGACAATATAAAATACTTGGGAGTGTACTTGCCAAGACTAATCCAGGAACTCTATGAACACAATTACAAAACACTTTTTCATACAAATCAAATGGTATCTAAATAATTGGAATAAATATTCATTGCTCATGGATAGGCTGAGCTAATATAATAAAAATGACAATTCTACCTAAATTAATTTACTTATTCAGTGCCATACCAATAAGACTACCTAAAAATTATTTTATAGAGCTAGAAAAAATAATGACAAAATTAATCTGGAAAAACAAAAAGTTCAAGAGTATCAAGGGAACCAATGGAAAAAAAATGCACAGGAAGGTGAGATAGCCATATCAAATCTAAAGCTCTACTATAAAGTGGCAGTCATCAAAACTGTTTTTGGTACTGGCTAAGAAATATAGTGGAGGATCAATGGAATAGGCTAAGCACAAGAGACACAGTAATAAATGACTATAATAATGTATTGTTTGATAAGCTCAGTATTTGACAAAAACTGTTGGGAGAACTGGAAGAGAGCATAACAGAAACTAGGTATAGACCAACATCTTACACCTTATACTAAAATAAGGTCAAAATGAGTACATGATTTAGACATAAGAGGTGATACCATAGGTAAATTAGGAGAGGAAGGAATAGTGTACCTTTCAGATCTTTGGAAAGGAGAACAGTTTATGACCAAAGAAGAGACAGAGAATATTATGAAATACAATATGGATGATTTTGATTATATTGAATTAAAAAGTTTTTGTACAAACAGAAGCAATGTATCCAAAATTAGAAGGGATGCAGAAAGCTGAGAAACAATTTTTATGGACAGTAGTTCTGATAAAGGCCACATTTTTAAAATATATAGGAAACTAAATCAAATTTATAAGAATCCAAGTCATTCCCCAATTGAGAAATGGTGAAAGGATATGAACAGGCAGTTTTCTGATGAAATCAAAGCTATCTATTGCCAAATGAAAAAAAAGCTCTAAATCACTTTTGATTAAACAAATGTAAATTAATACAATTCTGAGGTACCACATGATACCTATCAGATTGGCTAATATTAGAAAAAAGGAAAATAATAAATGTTGGGGAAGCTGTGGAAAAAATGGAACACTAATGCATTGTTGGTGGAGTTGTGAACTGATTCAGCGATTCTGCAGAGCAATTTGGAATTATGCCCAAAGGACTATTAAGCTGTGAATACCCTTTGATCCAGCAATACCACTATTAAGTATTTTTCCCAGGGAGACCATGGAAAAGGGAAAAGGACGCACATGTACAAAAATATTTATAACTGCTCTTTTTGTGCTGGCAAGAAATTAGAAATTGAGGGGTTACTCATCAATTGGGGAAAGGGTGAACAATTTGTGCTATATTAATTTAATGGAAGACTAATTTGCTCTAAGAAATGATGAGCTGGTGGATTTTAGTGAAACCTGGAAGGACTTGCATGAACTGATGATGAGTGAGATGAGCCAATCTGTAAGGGCCACATTTTAATTGGGGAGTGTTAGGCAGCTTGTTGTAATATTGGGGTAGGGAAGGAGATTAACCTCTTTAAAAAAAAAAGAAACAGGGTTTATTAACAAGAACAAATTTAAAACACAAGGAAGATTAGGAACAAGGGGAACAGGGAATAGGGGAAGGAAAATATTATGACTTTGAATCACACTAACCAAACTCAGCTGTTCCCAAAGAGCAAAATGGCAGTGTCCCTTCTATCTCCCTCTCACATGCCAGAATGGACAATCTCCTCCATTCTCCTTCCCAGGAAACCCTGTGCCTTCTGCACACAGCCCGAAGCTAATTGGGTAGCCCTGATTGACAGTCACATGACTACCCTCACTGGGCTTCTAGTCATTATAATTTTGCAGGCCCATGTAGGCATCAGTGTGTGGTAATGACATGAGTTGCAGTGCCATGGCAATGGCTACAGCCAGTAGTTAGAGCACTGTGCTGGTATGGAGGTGGCTACACTGGCCAGGGCATGAAGCAGGGCTTCTAATTTTAGCCAAAGATGGGATCACAGAAACCTCAAATCACAATTAACTCTTTACATCCCTCTTTTTGTTTTGCCAAAAATCATGGTCGTAAAAACCAGGAGAACAGTATCATCAACATTACTTGTTGATCAACTCTGATACACTTGATTTTCTCAGCAATACAATGGTAGAAGATAGTTCCAAAAGACTCATGATGGAAAATCCACTCCAAATCCAGAAAAAAAAAAAAGAACTGCAGAATATGGATGAAGATTGAATCATAGTATTTCTTTTGTTTTGGGTGCTGTTGTTTTTATTTTTTGAGGTTTTTCCTTTTTCCTCTGATTCTTTTTTCAGAGTAAGACTAATGCAGAAATATGTTTAATGTGATTGTACATATATAACCTATATGAGATTGCTTACTGTATTTGGAAGAGGTGAGGGAGGGTAGAGAGGGAGAAAAATTTGGAACTAGAAATCTTATAAAAACAAATGTTGAAAAATATTTCTACATGTAACTGGAAAATAATAAAATACTTTTATAATTAAAAAAAAACTATTGAACAATGCACTTCTGGCCCATATGCTACATTAACTTTCTTAGACAATTGACTCTACTCAACTTGTGGGATTTAATTCAATATTATTTGCTAAGATACTGGCTGGTTTCTGCATGTTTTTTTTAACTTGATTGCTACTTCTATTAATAACTTGTAATTTGGAAACATTTTGACTTATGAAATGCTTATGGATACTTTGGGTACAGGGTATACACAGTAAATGCATAATTGTGAAAAAAAGATTTATAAATAATAGATAATACCATATACAAATTGAAAGAGCATGGAATCATTTATCTGTCATATTTGTGGTCAGAGGAAAATTTAGGATCAAAGAAGATATAGAGAGTTAAAAAATGTGAAATAGGTTATTTTAACTCTATGAAATTAAAAAATTTTTGTACACACAAAACTAAAGTAAACAAAGATTACAAGGGAAACAGAAAATTGGGAAAGAATTTTTGAAACAAGCATCTCTCATAAAGGCATCATTTCTCAATTATATAGAGAGTGGAATCATATATACATGTAAATACAAGTCATTTCCCATTTGATAAATAGCCAAAGGATATTAACAGGTAGTTTTTAGAGAACGAAATCAAGGCTATGTATAATCATTAAAAATGTTCTAGATCACCACTGATCAGAGAAATGCAAATTAAAATAACTCTGAGGTATCACCTCACAACAAATATATTATATATATATATATATACATATATATGTGTATATATAAAGAATTGAAAAGAAAATATTAGATATTGAAGGGGATGTGGGAAAGCTGGGATGCTAATGTACTGTTGGTGCAATTGTGAAAAGATCCAAACATTATGGAGAACAATTTGAAATTGTGGAGCCATTTGGAACTTGGAGCAATTTGGGAATAGGCACAAAGGGTCTATTGCTATGTTTATATTCCAAAGACATCTCCCAAAAGATAAAAAGACCTATTTCATGAAAAAAAAAATTGTAGCAGTTCTTTTTTTGGAATGTCCATCATTGGGGGAACGGCTAAACAAGCTATGGTATATGAAGGTGATAGAATATCATTGTGATATAAAACATGACAAACAAGACGATTTCAGAAAGGCCTGGAAAAACATGTATGAACTGATGTATAGTGAAGTGAGCAGAACCAAGAGAACATTGTGCACTAAGAAAGCAACATTTTTTTGGTGAACAACTGTAAATGATGTAATTATTCTTAGCAATAAAATGATCCAAGACAATCCCCCAAAACTATACTATCAACTGTCAAAGAAGAACTGATATTGATGGAACACATTTTGAAGCATGCTATTTTTGACTCACTTTTTTTGTTCCTTTATTCGAATTTTCTGGTACAGAATAATTAAAATGGTAATGTTTTGCATAATTGCACATGTGTAAGCCATATCTGATTGCTTACTATCTCAGAAAGGTTAAAAGGAGAAGGAGCTAAGTAGGGACAAAATTTGGAACACAAAACATTAAATAAAAACGTTTTATTATATAAAAAAATGCTGATCTACATTCATAGAAGAAATTTCTTAACCTGGGAGTATTCTATACCAATGAAATCATAGGCTGAGTTCCTACCCTTATCCTTACGATATATCCAATGAACCAATTATTTCCTTTTGTTATTGGATGAAACTTTCTCATCATCTTTCAGTACCCACAGAATCTGAAATACACATAATACAAAGACTGAGACACAGACAAAAATCAACTTTAAACTTTGTATGAAGATACACAATATATTTGTTCAGATTAATTGAAATGCCTGAAATGGTCAGTTTCAAATTAACTGATTTAGTCAAAATGATATCAATGATATTACGGTTTGTTTGTTGTTGTTGTTGTTGTTTTTGTTGTTGTTGTTAAGTGACTTGCCCAGGGTCACACAGCTAGTGTGACATCAAGTGTCTGAGGTTGGATCTGAACTCAGGTCCTCCTGAATCCAGGACCAGTGCTTTATCCACTTTATCATCTACCTGCCCCCCAGGCCCAGTCTTAATACTTTAACATTAGACTGAGTCTTTTAGACCAGTCAAATAAGAAAAAAATAATTATACAAATATTCATGATCATAATTGTTGAATGAAAACTTTAAAGGTCACCTAATCCAACACCCAGGTGCTATAGATAAGGAAATTATATAATATATGTTAAATAAACTTGTCCATGGTCACAGATCTTCAGTCACCTGAGTATTAATTTGTAGAGCTGGGATTTGAAATTTGTTCCTTCAACTCCAGTTCTTGCACTTGGTAACCCTGTATAATATTGTTGAGAAGATTCATTTTTCCAAAAGTTCACAATGCTTTTTTTTTTCAATTGGCATAGTAAATAAAGCTGAGCTATTTGTAATTGTGAAATGAATATAAAAGGAAATTTTCACTTGTATGGTGTTAAGGCTAAAATTCTAGCTAGTCTGTCTAACATATCTAATGAGTGGTCACCAATGAATGATAAGCTTTATCAAGAGTTAGGCTTTTAAGCATTTATTAAGGAGAATAAGAATTTGGTAAAGAGGGAGAGAAAGGCCTACATTCATCTATCTATTAAAGGGAGAGGGCATTCCTAGCTCTGCTCTCCTCAGGAGTCCACAGGAAAGAACGAGAGTCAGAGTGCCAGGTTCCCCCCTTCTTCTTCCCACAAGCAAACATCACTCCCTGATGCCAAAGAAAAGACACATGGTCTTGCCTCAAAGACCTTCAACTCATGGCGGAGCTTTTCTACATTAAGTCTCCAGCAGGTGGCATCATTCTAATCGTTACAATGGTCAATTATATAAGATCTGATTTGTTAAACAAGACAATAATGACCAAGAAAAAAAATTGATAAGCTATAGTTTTTCATAAAGTTTGAAATATTTAATTTTTAAATCTTCTTTTCATATGGAGTTAAAGATTTTCACGATTTTAACATGTTTTCAACTGGATTTATATCTATATCATGCCTCCCTACATTCTGGCATCAGAGAGCATAGCTAGTCCAATTTATTCTGCAAGGGTTAATCCCTTGACAAGGGGTTTTGGATAGAGCCTAGTGGAGCATGTGAATGGATTATTCTTTCTCTAGTCTTTTCTTTCTCTATTTTTATTTTCAAATTTTAGGTAAAAAAAACAACAGCTAGAAATGAAGATAATGGCAGTAGAAAGAATTAGAGAATTAAGATAAAAATTTTAATCCTCACTGACTCCATATATATTTATACATGCATATATATTATATATATATATATGTATATATATTTATTCATTCATTCTCACTCATTTCAACAGAAGACTTAGTTTAACTTTATGTCTGAGTACAACCTTTCTTAAAATGAAGTAATTATAATAAAGGGAAATAATTTATTCTTGCATTTTAAATGCTTCCCTATTTTTTCCTTATATTCAGTTCCCTTGCTCAGGTCCTGACCTTTCATGGTGTTTCTGATATAACATAATGAGAACAAATTTATCATTGGAAATTCTCCAAATTTCTAATCCTTTCTTTTTAATAGAAAATATTTGGGTGGGTGAATCTCACAATGCAATATGATTATTATTAGTCATTCACACATTACACCTCTGATATTTAAATGTTTTTCCCTTGAGAGTGAAAATTTTAACTTTATGTATATATCTGTGTGGTTGTCTCTCTTTAAATATATGCCTTCCAAGTAAAGTCATACTAAGCATACTAATTAAATCCAATCCTCCATATTAACTGGAAAATAAAATATAAAAAGTGAGATATTACAGATAAAACTAATGCAGAGTAAAACAGTACATATCACACTGTCCAGAAAGATTAACTATTATCAGAGAACAAGAAATATTGGTTTCTTACATTTTAAAAATGAAATATTATGGCATTTTTTTTGAGAATAACAGAATGTAATCCAAACATAATACAATTTTTAAGTGGTTATACATTTCTCTGGAAAATTGAAAAACACATTTAGCTACATGTTGTTACATATTAGGCAACTTCTTTAATAAATTCAGTAAGAATTTAGTTATAGTCTTTTTTGTTTTTTTGGTGAGGCAATTGGAGTTAAGTGACTTGCCTAGGTTCACACAGCTAATAAAAGTCATGTGTCTGAGGCTGGATTTAAAATCAGGTCCTCCTGAATACAGGGCAAATGCTCTATCCACTGTGCTACCTAGATGTCCCAGAATTTAGTTATATTCTTAAAGGTGAGGAAAGTAATATATTTCCAATGCTCAATTTTGACAATGTCAGGCATATTTTCAACCTATCTTACTGATTATCTCAGCTGTAATCATATTAAATTAAGCAGATTCAGGGGAATGAGATTAAATGCAACTTACTTCAAAGAATAATAATTATTATTTTTAAAAGTATACTCAACATTTTAGATGGGGGCAGAGCCAAGATGGCAGAGAGGAATCAGGAAGCTGCCTGAGCTCTCCTTCTGTTCCCTCAAAAAGAACATAAAATCAAGCCTCTGGACAGATTCTGAAGCTAGAGAACCTGCAAAGAGACAGAGAGACACAATCTTCCAACCAGAGATAATTTAGAAGAGTTCAGGAAAGATCGGTCTGATTCAGGCAAAAGGGAGGCCCAGCACAGCTCAGCAGCCCAGCGCCAGGCGGCTTGGGGCAAGTCATCAGGAAGCTGGGGCCACAGCTGAACAACTGAGGTCCCTGGATCCTGGCTCAAAAATCTGGTGGTCCAGCAGGACAGTGGAAAAACCTACCTGCACCAGCTGAGAGGGCAAGTTGCCAGCTGGAGGGCCACAAAGAAGATAGGCACGACTAGGCCCACTGATCCTAGTGTGCTCAGAGAGGAAGTGCAGGGCAGGCGAACTGCACCCACCATAAAGGCCTCAGTGTAAAGAGTCAGTCACATAGTACATATACCCTTGCACAAGAAGCCCAAAACAGGGACCCTGAACCCAGAGCAAACCTCAACTTAAAAAATAAATAAATAAGCTGCAATAATGAGGAAGAAGCAAAAAAGAGCCCTCTCCATTGAGAGCTACTGTATCAAAAGGGAAGAGGCAAACACAAACTCAGATGAGGACAATACACTCAAATTGCCTACATGTGAAGCCTCAAGAGGGAAGGTGAATTGGACTCAAGAACAAAAAAGCCTTCCTGGAAGGGCTCAAAAAGGATTTTTTAAATCAATTGAGGGCAGCTAGATGGCGCAGTGGATAGAGCACCAGCCCTGGAGTCAGGAATACCTGAGTTCAAATCCGGCCTCAGATACTTAACACTTACTGGCTGTATGACCCTGGGCAAGTCACGTAACCCCAATTGCTTCACTAATAAAAAGAAAAAGAAAGAAAATTTTAAAAAAAGAAAAATCAATTGAGAGAGGTAGAAGAAAAAAAGGGGAGAGAAATGAAAGCAAAAGAAGAAAACTATGAAAAAAGAATCAGCAGCTTGGAAAAGGAAGCACAAAGATTGACTGCAGAAAACAATTCCTTAAAAAAAATTCATCTGGCCAAATAGCAGAAAAGGTGCATAATTTCACTGAAGAAAACAATGCCTTAAAAATTAGAATTGGACACTTGGAATATAAGGAATACATGAGACACCAGGAATCAGTCAAGCAGAATCAAAAGAATGAAAAAATAGAAGAAAATGTGAAAAACCTCATTGGAAAGACAACTGATCTTGAAAACAGATTCAGGAGAGACAATTTGAGAATCATTGGATGGCCTGAAAGCCATGGCCAGAAAAAGAATCTAGATACCACATTCCAGGAAATTATTAAGGAGAACTGCTCTCATATTATAGAATCAAAAGACAAAATCATCACTGAAAGAAACCACTGATCACCTCCTGAAAGAGACCCCAAAAGGAAAACCCCAAGGAATACTGTAGCCAAATTCCAGAATTATCAGGAGAAGGAGAGAATACTCCAAGCAGCCAGAAAGAAGCCATTTAAATATCATGGAGCCACAGTCTGTATTGCTTAGGACCTGGCAGCTTCAATATTAAAGAACCACAAGGCTTGGAAAATGATATTCCAGAAGGCAAAGGAGCTTGGATTGCAGCCAAGAATCTATTACCCAGCAAAACTTACATTCTCTTTCAGGGGAAAAGATGGACATTCAATGACATTGGGCACTTTCAATGTTTCCTGATGAAAAGACCAGAATTGAATAGAAAAATCGATCTTAACATACAAAACTCAAGAGAAGTTTAAAAAGGTAAACAGAGGGGAAAAAAAAAGTTACTCAATTTGGTTAAACTGTTTACATCCCTACACAGGAAGATAATACTCATAACTATTAAGAATTGTAAATGTATTTGGGCAGAGAGAAGGACTTTACACAGAGGGTATAAATATATATTGTCTTTGATGTGATGATACAAAGAAAATTAAGGGGTGAAAAAGGGAGTCTATGGGGAGGAGAGGAAAGGGGAGGTGAAATGGGATGAATTACATCATATGAAGAGGTTAAAACAAAAACCTATTACATTATCAGAAAAGAAAGGGGGGCAAACATTGTTTCAACCCTACTCTTATTAGGTTTGATTCAAAGAGGGAATAACATATATTTTCAATGGGATAAATAAACTTAGCTCATCCTTTAGGGAAGCAAAAGGGGAAGGGAAAGGGGGGACTGATAGAAAGGAGGACAAAAACAAGTGAGAAAAGGGTAAAGAAAAGAGGGGGGGTGATAAAAAGGGAGGGCAGATTGGGGGAGGCAGGTGTAAGAAGCAAAAGTCAGTGAGGAGTAATAGGGGGAAAGAAGGGGGAAAAAAACAAAGGGGATAAATAGAATGGAGGGGAATAGACAGTAATAATAACTGTGGATGTGAATGGGATGAACTCTGCTATAAATGGA
This sequence comes from Dromiciops gliroides, assembly GCF_019393635.1. Taxonomy (NCBI): domain Eukaryota; kingdom Metazoa; phylum Chordata; class Mammalia; order Microbiotheria; family Microbiotheriidae; genus Dromiciops; species Dromiciops gliroides. Next base: position 199,104,097 of record NC_057863.1, on the reverse strand, counting down.
AGCAAATTGCAGAGTGGATTAAAAACCAGAATACTACAATATGCTGTTTATAAGAAACACATTTGAAGCAGAGAGATACACATAGGGTAAAGGTAAAAAGCTGGAGCAAAATATATTATGCTTCAGCTAAATTAAAAAAAAAAAGCAGGGGTAGCAATCCTTATCTCAGACAAAGCACAGGCAAAAATAGATCTCATTAAAAAAGATAAGGAAGGAAACTACATCTTGCTGAAAGCTACCATAGATAATGAAGTAATATCAATATTAAATATGTATGTGCCAAGTGGTATAGCATCCAAATACTTAGAGGAGAAGTTAAATGAGTTACAAGAGGAATTAGACAATACTACTATACTAGTGGGGGATCTGAATATCCCCCTTTCACAATTAGATAAATCTAGCCAAAAAATAAATAAGAAAGAAGTGAAAGAGGTGAATAGATTACTAGAAAAGTTAGACATGATAGATGTCTGGAGAAAATTGAATGTGGATAGAAAGGAAAATACTTTTTCTCAGTAGTACATGACACATTTTCAAAAACTGGCCATGTATTACGGCACAAAAACATCATAGTCAAATGTAGAAAGGCAGAGATAGTATATGCATTCTTCTCAGATCATGATGCAATAAAAATTACATGTAAGAAAGAGCCAGGCAAAAGTAGAATGAAAATCAATTGGAAATTAAATAATTTCATTCTAAAGAATGAAACAGTCAATAACTATATCCAAGAGAATGACAATAATGAGACAACATACCAAAATCTGTGAGATGCAGCCAAAGGAGTGCTTAGGGGAAAATTTATGGCTCTAAATGCTTTCATGAATAAAAAAGAGAAAGAGGAGATCAATGAATTGGGCATGCAACTTAAAAAGCTAGAAAAAGAACAAATTAGAAATCCCCAATTAGATACTAAACTAGAGATCCTAAAAATTAAAGGAGAAATTAATAAGTTTGAAAGCAAGAAAACTATAGAATTAATCAATAAAACTAAGAGCTCGTTTTAGGGGGGCGGAGCCAAGATGGCAGAGAGGAAGCAGCAAGCTGCCTGAGCTCTCCTTCTGTTCCCTCAAAACAAACATTAAATCAAGCCTCTGGACGGATTCTGAAACTACAGAACCTGCAGAGACAGAGAGACACAGTCCTCCAACCAGAGATAATTTAGAAGACTTCAGGAAAAGGTCGGTCTGACTCCAGCAAAAGGGAGGCCCAGCGCAGGGCAGCAACCCAGTGCCAAGGGGGTCGGGGCAAGTCAGCAGGAGTTGCGGGCCACAGCCGGACAACTGAGGCTCCCGGAACCTGGTTCAAAAATCTGGTGGCCAAGAAGGACAGTGGAAAAACCTACCTGCACCGGCCGGGAGGGAGACAAACAGGTCAGGCGGCATCAGACGCCGGGGTCTGGCGCCTGGCTGGCCAAGCACAATCAGACAGGAACTGCAGGGCGGGGGATCTCCACACACCATAAAGGCCTCAGAGTAAAAGCCCGGTCACACAGCACCTATACCCCTGCACAAGAAGCCCAAAACAGGGACCCTGGTGCCCCCAGAGCAGACCTCAACTTAAAGAATAAATAAATAAGCTGCAATAATGAGTAAGAAGCAAAAAAGAGCCCTCTCCATTGAGAGCTTCTGTATCAATAGGGAAGAAGCCAACACAAACTCAGATGAGGACAATAGCCTCAAATTGTCTACATCTAAAGCCTCACAAGGGAAGGCGAATTGGTCTCAAGAACAAAAAGCCTTCCTGGAAGAGCTCAAAAAGGATTTTAAAAATCAATTGCAAGAGGTAGAAGAAAAAATGGGGAGAGAAATGAAAGCAAAACAAAAAAACTATGAAAAAAGAATCAGCAGCTTGGAAAAGGAAGCTGAAGAAAACAAAGCCTTAAAAAATTCATTTGGCCAAATGGAAAAAAAGGTGCATAATCTCACTGAAGAAAACAATGCCTTAAAAATTAAAGTGGGACAGTTGGAAGATAAGGAATCCATGAGACATCAGGAATCAGTCAAGCAGAATAAAAAAAAATGAAAAAATAGAAGAAAATGTGAAATACCTCATCGGAAAGACAACTGATCTGGAAAACAGATCGAGGAGAGACAATTTGAGAATCACTGGACTGCCTGAAAGCCATGACCAGAAAAAGAATCTAGACACCATATTCCAGGAAATTATTAAGGAGAACTGCCCTGATAGCATAGAATCAGAGGATAAAATCATCATTGAAAGAATCCACTGATCACGGCCTGAAAGAGACCCCAAAAGGAAAACTCCAAGGAATATTGTAGCCAAATTCCAGAATTATCAGGTGAAGGAGAAAATACTCCAAGCAGCCAGAAAGAAGCAATTTAAATATCATGGAGTCACAGTCAGGATTGCTCAGGACCTGGCAGCTTCAACATTAAAGGACCGCAAGGCTTGGAATATGATATTCCGGAAGGCAAAGGAGCTTGGATTGCAGCCGAGAATCTATTACCCAGCAAAAATGTGCATTTTCTTTCAGGGGAAAATATGGACATTTAATGACATTGGGGACTTTCAATCATTCCTGGTGAAAAGACCAGAACTGAATAGAAAATTTGATCTCAACATACAAGACTCAAGAGAAGTTTAAAAATGGTAAACAGAGGGGAAAAAAAAAAAGTTACCCTATTAGGTAAAACTGTTTATATCCCTACACAGGAAGATAATACTCATAACTCTTAAGAACTGTAAATGTATTTGGGCAGAGAGAAGGACTTTATATAGAGGGTATAAATATAAATTGTCTTTGATGTGATGATACAAAAGAATTAAGGGGTTAAAAAGGGAGTCTATGGGGAGGAGAGGAAAGGGGAGGTGGAATGGGATGAATTATATCATATGAAGAGGTGGAAAAAAACCTATTACAATAGAGGGAAAGAAAGGAGGGGGGAACATTGTTTCAACCCTATTCTCATTAGATTTGACTCAAAGAGGGAATAACATATACGTTCATTGGGATAAAGAAACTTAACTCATTCTTTAGGGAAACAAAAGGGGAAGGGAAAGGGGGGACTGATAGAAGGGAGGACAAAAGCAAGGGAGCAAAGGGTAAAGAAAAGAGAGGGGGGGTGATAAAAAGGGAGGGCAGATTGGGGGAGGCAGGTGTAAGAAGTAAATGTCGGTGAGGAGGAATAGGGTGAAAGAAGGGGGGAAAAGTACAAAGGGGGTAAATAGAATGGAGGGGAATAGACAGTCAGTAATAATAACTGTGAATGTGAATGGGATGAACTCTGCTATAAAACAGAAGCTAATTGCAGAGTGGATTAAAAACCAGAACCCTACAATATGCTGTTTACAAGAAACACATTTGAAGCAGAGAGATACACACAGAGTAAAGGTAAAAGTCTGGAGCAGAATATACTATGCCTCAGCTAAAGTAAAAAAGGCAGGGGTAGCAATCTTTATCTCAGACAAAGTGCAGGCAAAAATAGATCTCATTAAAAGAGATAAGGAAGGAAATTACATCTTGCTGAAAGCTACCATAGATAATGAAGTAATATCAATATTAAATATGTATGCGCCAAGTGGTATAGCATCCAAGTTCTTAGACGAGAAGTTAAATGAGTTACAAGAGGAATTAGACAGTAATACTATACTAGTGGGGGATCTGAATCTCCCCCTCTCAGAATTAGATAAATCAAGCCAAAAAATAAATAAGAAAGAAGTGAAAGAGGTGAATAGATTACTAGAAAAGTTAGACATGATAGATGTCTGGAGAAAATTGAATGGGGATAGAAAGGAATATACCTTTTCCTCAGCAGTACATGGCACATTTTCAAAAACTGACCATGTATTAGGGCACAAAAACATCATAGTCAAATGTAGAAAGGCAGAAATAGTAAATGCATCCTTCTCAGATCATGATGCAATAAAAATTACATGTAAGAAAGAGCCAGGGAAAAGTAGAATGAAAATCAATTGGAAACTAAATAATTTCATTCTAAAGAATGAATGGGCCAAACAAGAAATCATAGAAACAATCAATAACTTTATTCAAGAGAATGACAATAATGAGACAACATACCAAAATTTATGGGATGCAGCCAAAGCAGTGCTTAGGGGAAAATTTATGGCTCTAAATGCTTACATGAATAAGAAAGAGAAAGAGGAGATTAATGAATTGGGCATGCAACTTAAAAAGCTAGAAAAAGAACAAATTAGAAATCCCCAATTAGAAACTAAATTAGAGATTCTGAAAATTAAAGGAGAAATTAATAAGATTGAAAGCAAAAAACTATAGAATTCATCAATAAAACTAAGAGCTGGTTTTATGGAAAAAACAATAAAATAGATAAAATATTGGTTAACTTGATTAAAAAAAAGAAAGAAGAAAATCAAATTACCAGTATCAAAAATGAAAAGGGTGATGTTACCACCAATGAATTGGAAATTAAAGCAATAATTAGGAAATATTTTGCCCAACTGTATGCCAATAAATTTGAAAATCTAAATGAAATGGATGAATATTTAGAAAAATACAAACTGCCCAGGTTAACTGAAGAGGAAATAAAATCCTTAAATAAACCCATATTAGAAAAAGAAATTGAACAAGCTATTAATGAACTCCCTAAGAAAAAATCCCCAGGGCCAGATGGGTTTACGGGTGAATTTTACCAAACATTTAAAGAACAATTAATTCCAATATTATACAAATTATTTGGAAAAATAGGTGAAGAAGGAGTTCTACCAAATTCGTTTTATGACACAAATATGGTGGTGATACCAAAACCAGGCAAAGCAAAAACAGAGAAAGAAAATTATAGACCAATTTCCCTAATGAATATTGATGCTAAAATCTTAAATCAGATATTAGCAAGGAGATTACAGCAAGTGATCACCAGGATAATACACTATGACCAGGTGGGATTTATACCAGGAATGCAGGGCTGGTTCAACATTAGGAAAACTATTAACATAATCAACCACATCAATAAGAAAACCAACCAAAATCATATGCTTATCTGAATAGATGCAGAGAAAGCTTTTGACAAAATACAGCACCAATTCCTAATAAAAACACTAGAGAGTTTAGGAATAGGTGGAGCTTTCCTTAGAATAATAAACAGTATCTACCTAAAGCCATCAGCAAGTATTATATGAAATGGAGATAAATTAGAGGCCTTCCCAATAAGAGCAGGTGTGAAACAGGGATGTCCATTATCACCCCTATTATTAAATATTGTCCTAGAAATGTTAGCTTTAGCAATCAGAGAAGAGAAAGGAATTAAAGGAATTAGAATAGGCAAGGAGGAAACAAAACTATCACTCTTTGCAGATGATATGATGGTATACTTAAGGAATCCTCGGGAATCAAGTCAAAAATTACTTGAAACAATTAACAACTTCAGCAAAGTAGCAGGATATAAAATAAATCCACATAAATCATCAGCATTTCTATACATGACCAACAAAGTCCAGCAGCAAGAGATAGAAAGAGAAATTCCATTTAAAGTAATGGTAGATAATATAAAATACTGGGGAGTCTACTTGCCAAGACAAACCCAGGAACTCTATGAACACAACTACCAAACACTCTTCACACAAATCAAATCAGATCTAAATAATTGGAAAGATATCAATTGCTCATGGATAGGCAGAGCTAATATAGTAAAAATGACAATACTGCCTAAATTAATTTACTTATTCAGTGCCATACCAATCAGACTACCTAAAATTATTTTATAGATCTAGAAAAAATAATAACAAAATTCATCTGGAAAAACAAGAAATCAAGAATATCCAGGGAAATAATGAAAAAAAAATTCACAGGAAGGTGGGTTAGCGGTACCAAACCTGAAGCTTTACTATAAAGCAGCAGTCATCAAAACTATCTGGTACTGGCTAAAAAATAGAGTGGTAGATCAATGGAATAGGCTAGGCTCAGGAAATGCAGTAGTAAATGACACTAGTAATGTAGTGTTTGATAAACCCAAAGACTCCAGCTTCTGGGATAGGAACTCAGTATTTGACAAAAATTGTTGGGAAAACTGGAAGATAGTATGGCAGAAATTAGGCATAGACCAACATCTTACACCTTATACTAAAATAAGGTCAAAATGGATACATGATTTAGACATAAGAGGTGCTACCATAGGTAAATTAGGAGAGAAAGGAATAGTGTACCTATCAGATCTTTGGAAAGGAGAACAGTTTTTGACCAAACAAGAGATAGAGTATATTATAAAATGCAAAATGGATGATTTTGATTATATTAAATTAAAAAATTTTTGTACAAACAGAAGCAATGCATCCAAAATTGGAAGGGAGGCAGAAAACTGGGAAACAATTTTTTAGGCCAGTGCTTCTGATAAAGGCCTCATCTCTAAAATATATAGGGAATTAAATCAAATTTATAAGAATCCAAGTCATTCCCCAATTGAGAAATGGCCAAAGGATATGAACAGGCAGTTTTCTGATGAAGAAACCAAAGCTATCTATTCCCATATGAAAAAAAGCTCTAAATCTCTAATGATTAGAGAGATGCAAATTAAAACAACTCAGGTACCACCTGACACCTATCAGATTGGCTAAAATGACAAAAAAGGAATATAATAAATGTTGGAGAGGCTGTGGGAAAATTGGAACACTAATGCATTGTTGGTGGAGCTGTGAGATGATCCAACCATTCTGGAGAGCAATTTGGAATTATGCCCAAAGGGCGATAAAGCTGTACATACCCTTTGACCCAGCAATTCCACTTTTAGGTCTTTTGCCCAAAGAAATCATGGAAGGGGGAAAGGTACAAAAATATTTATAGCTGCTCTTTACGTGGTAGCAAGGAATTGGAAGTTGAGGGGGTGCCCATCAATTGGGGAATGGCTGGACAAGTTGTGGTATATGAATACAATGGAATACTATTGTGCTGTAGGAAATGGTGAGCAGGAAGAGTTCAGAGAAACCTGGAGGGTCTTACGTGAGCTGATGATGAGTGAGATGAGCAGAATCAGAAGAACATTGTACACAGTATCATCAACATTGAGTGTTGACCTACTGTGATGGACTATATTCTTCTCACCAATGCAATGATACAGAAGAGTTCCAGGGAACTCATGATAGAAGAGGATCTCCAAATCCAAGAAAAAAAAAGAAAGAAAGAACTGTGGAGTATAGATGCTGATTGAACCATATTATTTCTTTTGTTTTGGGTGCTGTTGTTTTTTTTTTCTATTTTGAGGTTTTGCATCACTGCTCTGATTTTTTCTCTTGTAACAGGATTAATGCAGAAATAGGATTAATGTTATTATGTGTATATATATGTGTGTGTATATATCTATATCTATATGTATATGTATAGAGATATATAGATATAACCTATATTAGATTACCTGCTGTCTAGGGGAGGGGGAGGGGGGAGGGAGGGGAGGGAGGGAGAAAAATCTGAAATTGTAAAGCTTGTATAAACAAAAGTTGAGAACTATCTTTACATGTAATGGAAAAAATAAAATACCTTATACATTAAAAAAATAAAAAAAATAAAATAAAAAAAAACTAAGAGCTCGTTTTATGAAAAAAACAATAAAATAGATAAAATATTGCTTAATTTGATTTAAAAAAAGAAAGAAGGAAACCAAATTACCAGTATCAAAAATGAAAATGGTGATTTTACCACCAGTGAAGTGAAAATTAAATCAATAATTAGGAATGATTTTGCCTAGCTCTATGCAAATGAATTTGACAACCTAAATGAAATGGATGAATATTTAAAAAAATACAAACTGCCCAGGTTAACTGAAGAGGAAATAAAAGCCTTAAATAAATCCATATTAGAAAAAGATATTGAACAAGCCATTAATGAACTCCCTAAGAAAAAAATCCCCAGGGCCATATGGGTTTATGTGTGAATTTTACTAAACATTTAAAGAACAATTAATTCCAATATTATACAAATTATTTGGAAAAATAGGTGAAGAAGGAGTTCTACCAAATTCGTTTTATGACAGAAATATGGTGGTGATACCAAAACCAGGCAAAGCAAAAACAGAGAAAGAAAATTATAGACCAATTTCCCTAATGAATATTGCTACTAAAATCTTAAATAAGTTATTAGCAAGGAGATTACAGCAAGTGATCACCAGGCTAATACACTATGACCAGGTGGGATTTATACCAGGAATGCAGGGCTGGTTCAAAATTAGGAAAACTATTAACATAATCAACCACATCAACAAGAAAACTAAGCAAAATCATATGACTACCTCAATAGATGCAGAGAAAGCTTTTGACAAAATACAGCACCCATTCCTAATAAAAACACCAGAAAGCTTAGGAATAGGTGGAGCTTTCCTTACAATAATAAACAGTATCTACCTAAAACCATCAACAAGCATTATATGCAATGGAGATAAATAAGAGGCCTTCTCAGTAAGATCAGGCCTGAAACAGGGATGTCTGTTACCATCTCTCTTATTTAATATTGTACTAGAAATGTTAGCTTTAGCAATCAGAGAAGAAAAATGAATTGATGGAATTAGAATAGGCAAGGAGGAAACAAAACTATCATACTTTTCAGATGATATGATGGTATATTTAAAGAATCCTAGAGAATCAATTCAAAAATTACTTGAAACAATTAACAACTTTAGCAAAGTAGCACAATATAAATCATCAGCATTTCTATACATGACCAACAAAGTCCAGCAGCAAGACATAGAAAGAGAAATTCCATTTAAAGTAACAGTAGATAATATAAAATACTTGGTTGTCTATTTGTCAAGAGAAACCCAGGAATTCTATGAACACAATTACCATACACTCTTCGCACAAATCAAATTAGATCTAAATAATTGGAAAGATATCAATTGCTCATGGATAGGCAGAGCTAATATAGTAAAAATGACAATACTACCTCAATTAACTTACTTATTCAATACCAGTCAGACTACCTAAAAATTATTTTATAGAGCTAGAAAAAATAATAAGAAAATTCATCTGGAAAAACAAAAAATCAAGAATATCAAGGGAAATAATGAAAAAAAAATGTACTGGAAGGTAGGTTAGCAGTACCAAACCTGGAGCTTTACTATAAAGCAGCAGTCATCAAAACTATCTTGTACTGGCTGAGAAATAGAGTGGAGGATCAATGGAATAGTCTAGGCACAGGAAACACAGTAGTAAATGACACTAGTAATGTAGCGTTTGATAAACCCAAAGACTCCAGCTTCTGGCATAGGAACTCAGTATCTGACAAAAATTGCTGGGAAAACTGGAAGATAGTATGGCAGAAATTAGTCATAGACCAACATCTTACACATTATACTAAAATAACATCAAAATTGTTTAGATATTAGAGGTGATACCATAGGAAAATTAGGACAGAAAGGAATAGTCTACCTTTCAGATCTTTGGGAAGGAAAACAGTTTATGACCAAACAAGAGATAGAGAATATTATAAAATGCAAAATCGATGATTTTGGTTACATTAAATTAAAAAGTTTTTGTACAAACAGAAGCAGTACATCCAAAATTAGAAGGGAGGCAGAAAGCTGGGAAACCATTTTTGTGGCCAGTACTTCTGATAAAGGCCTCATCTCTAAAATATTTAGGGAAGTAAATCAAATTTATAAGAATCCAAGTCATTCCCCAATTGAGAAATGGTCAAAGGATATGAACAGGCAGTTTTCTGATGAAGAAATCACAGCTATTTATTCCCATATGAAAAAATTCTCTCAATCACTAATGATTAGAGAGATGCAAATTAAAACACCTCTGAATTACCACCTGACACCTTTCAGATTGGCTAAAATGACAAAAATGGAAAATAATAAATATTGGAGAAGCTGTGGGAAAATTGGAACACTAATGCATTGTTGGTGGAGCTGTGAACTGATCCAACCATTCTGGTGATCAATTTGGAATTATGCCCAAAGGGCAATAAAGCTGTGCATACCCTTTGACCCAGAAATACTACTATTGTGTCTTTTTCCCAAAGAAATCATGGAAAGGGGAGAAGGACCCACATGCACAAAGATATTTATAGATGCTCTTTATGTTGTGGCAAGGAATTGGTAGTTGAGGGATGCCCATCAATTGGGGAATGACTGGACAAGTTATCGTATACGAATTTAATGGAATACTATTGTGCTGTAAGAAATGATGAAGCAGAGGAGTTCATAGAAACCTGGAGGGTCTTGCGTGGACTGATGATGAGTGAGATGAGCAGAACCAGAAGAACATTGTACACAGTATCATCAACATTGTGTGTTGACCTACTGTGATGGACTATATTCTTCTAACCAATGCATTGGTACAGAAGGGTTCCAGGGAACTCATGATGGAGGAGGATCTCCAAATCCAGGAACAAAAAAAAGAATTGTGGAGTATAGATGCTCAATGATCCATACTATTTCTTTTGTTTTTGGTGCTATCGTATTTCTATTTTGAGGGTTTTCCTTATTATTCTGATTTTTCTCTTATAACATGACTAATGCAGAAACATGTTTAATGTTATTATATATATATATAAATATATATATATAAATATATATACAATATATGAATATCATATATATAACCTATATCAGATTCCCTGCTGTCTGGGAGAGGGGGAAGAGAGGGGAGGGAGGGAGAAACATGAAATTGGAAAGCTTGTATAAAGAAAAGTTGAGAACTATCTTTACATGCAATGGGAAAAACAAATAAATAAAATACTTTGCTAAGTAAAAAAAGTATACTCAATCCAAAATTTCTCATGGTCAAGAATTAAAATTTTACTGACTCTTAGTATCATAAAGAATGTAGCTCTAATTGAGATGTTCACTATTATATGGACAAATTATTCCAAACAAATATTATCTCAGTTCAATTACCTTCCAAGTCAGTACCATACCATTTAAAAAATATAATTGATAGGAGCAGGCTATGTAAGGAAATGTGGAAATGTAGAGAAATATGTTTGCTAGAATTACACATTCTTAACTGCATACTTTTCCCAAGTCAGGAACCATAATGCAAATAATATCAGTGTTCAAAACTAAAGTATATATTTAAAGCATTTATTTATTTATAGCTGAGATTTATGTGTTTTTTTCTTTTGGTTGTTATTGCACTTGAAGTGTTTGTAGTTCTTGTTTCATTTTTTGCTTATTCATTTATTCATGTATTTATTGTTTTGGTTTATTATTGCAGGTAACTACATTTCTCTAAAAAGCTTTTGTAAGACTTTGGTTATATAGCCAGATAGAAGGTGGAACAATCATTTTCTCTAAGAAACTTCAACACTTCAACAGAAAGAAAGAAAAAGAAAAGAAATTAAAAGAAAGAAGGGAGGGAGAGAGGTAGGGAGCGAAAAAAGAAGGAAGGAAGGAAGGAAGCAAGGAAGAAGGAAAAAATAAATTATCCATTACTAAATTATTTAGGAGAAGGAAAGGTGAATTTGATGAGATAATTTAAGTATTATAGCTCTCTGAGAAGAACATTCCAAATAAAAAAAAAAAAACCTTAATACTACAACAAAGGTAATAATATAATTAAACAGTTTAGAAACTGTATTAATGAGCAAGAGAGCATCAGTGAAGAGAATCCACAAATCACTTTCAGAAAACAGAAAATATTCTAAAATAAATACCACAATTTAATTTAACAATTTCAGTTACAAACATATATGAAGGAAAGAAAACTCTAACACAAAATTATAATGTGGCCATTATAAATGAGAGAAGCAAATGAAATTTATGCTGTAAAGAATAGGATATTAGAACACAATGCAAAATGACAGAGCTTGTTCATCTGTATCAGGTACTGGACAAGAAACACTACTAGAGAGGTCCTACTAAATAGCATTCCTTTGGGATGTGTGCCTCTCATGGGAGATAAATACCATTCCCCTACTCCATGACTGGTTTACTCTAAAGGGAATTAGGACACTGGTAGGCCATTTTCTTAGACACATTGTTGTGTCTCCATGGTTAGCCTGGAGCAAAAGAAAGTACATGTAATATACTGGTTACAGTTGGTATACAGAAAATGGGAAGAATTATAGAATGAGCAATTATGTCCACAACACCTGGAAAAGAAAGTAATCATGGTGAGACATGCAGATCATACAAGCAGATCACACAATTTAGGATATGGCAATTTCTACAGTGCCATAAGGGTACAGTTTTTGTGTGATATGATTTACTTCTAATTTCATATAGTAAGGAACTATAAGTTTTAAAAAAATGGGAATAACATAAAACATATTTAGAACTGAAAAGGAAAACCCAATACTTCAGAAGCATCAAAGAATGAGAATGATAGAACAATAAAGAAGGGCACATGTGATGGAACAGAAAATAAATAAACTTTTAGTCGTCTGGAAGAGAAAAGGACAAAGCAAAAGCAAAGTCTGGGGAAAAGGTTAGAATGAAGAATGCATTGGTTGTTGCATTTTCATTTTTACTGAGTGATTAAAAAGTGAAAAAAGAGAGGAAAGAAATATATAAGTAAATAAATAAAAGAGCAAGAAAACAATAAGTAAAATATACAAACAATAGAAATGACAAATGTAATCTCAAAACTGAGAAAGAGACCATGGAAATGAATTCACATTATGTTAGTTCATGCAAAATTAATTGTAGGGAAAAAGAGGTAGAAGATTTTTATAAGGCAATTGTTAAGGGCTAAAATTCTAGCTAATCTGTCTAAAATATCTAATGAGTGGTCGCCAATAAATTATAAGCTTTAGCAAGAGTTACGTTTTAAGCATTTATTAAGGAGAATAAGAATTTAGTAAAGAGAGAGAGAAAGGCCTAGATTCCTATCTATTAAAGGGAGAGCGCATTTCTAGCTCCGCTCTCCCCCAGAGTCCAAAGGAAAGAGAGTAAGACTGAGCGCCAGTCTCTTCCTTCCTCCTCCCACTAGCTCGCGTCACTTCCTGATGCCAAAGAAAAGACTCCTGGTCTTGCCCTCAAAGACCTTAGCTTCATGGGCGGAACTCTTCTACAGTAAGTCTCCAGCAGGTGGTGTCATTCCAATCGTTACACAATATATAAAGAATGAGGAAAAATTGCATGCCAAACATTAGTAGATTTAAATGTGATTGGGTGAAGCAATCCAATAAAATGAAACATATTAGAATGAATGAGAAAAAAATAAACACTACACAATAAACATAAAAACTCAATTTTAAAAAACTAAATTTTAAAAATAATTATTAACTGATCAATAAAAATGTAGCAATACTTGGAGAATTTCAACTTGTAAGACTTAAAAGCATCTTGGGAAATATAAGAATAAAGAATATATTCATGACCTCCTGGTACCTCTGCAAAAAAAAAAAAAAATATATATATATATATATATATATATATATATATATATATATTGGCTATGAACCAGGCACAGATAATGGAGAAGGTAGCTATTAAGGCCTTACTATATGCCAGGCACTGTGCTAAATTTGGAGCATAAAGAAAGTAACATAATTCTAATCTAAAGCTACTTAAATTTCATGGGAAAAGATAATTCATAAAATATGCCAGGAAAGCAGATATGGGGGATTAAATTATTTATATAAGGGCAATTGTTCATTGAGGAACATTCTCCAGGCAGAATTGAGGCATAACTAATGAGAAGCATGGGTGGAGTCTTCCATAAATTATTGGTCCCATAGGGAGAGTCACCAATCAGGAACAGAGGGCCCAAATGTTGGGGTTTCTCCAGGGTGAGAGTAAGGAAGATAAAGAAAAGTAGATGTATTACAAGAAAAAAAATTTTAAAAATAAGTTAACATATCCTTTACAGATCATGGAATAAATAAAAAAATAGTAAATATAAAAAAAAGGGGCATACACCCAAATAAAGTCTTAGTAAGTTGGGGCAGCTAGGTGACACAGTGGATAGAGCATTGGCTCTGGAGTAAGGAGGACCTGAGTTCAAATCTGGCCTCAGACACTTGACACTAGCTGTGTGACCCTGGGCAAGTCACTTATCCCTGATTGCCTCACCAAAAAAAAAAAAAAAAAAAGACTTAATAAGTGAATCAAAAGGTAAATCTTAGAAATAATAACTATGGAAAATACAATGATATTAATGAATATGCATAAACACATATATACATGTATATATAATTTCTGAGATGTATATAAAATATTTTTAGAGGAAAAAATGTACCTCTAAGAATAGAAACAAAAGAGATAAATCAAATGAATATGCAATTTTTTAAATGTTCACATTTGACCCCAAAATAAGTACCAAAAATGAATCTTAAAAGTCATTGAATTAGATATTTTTTTAATTAAAGAGATAATAGAACTGATAAAAACTAAAATCTGTTTGTTCTAAAAGACTAACAAAATTGGGAAGACTTTTGCACAACCTCATTAGAAAGATAGAGGAAAATAAGATTTATTCAAATTTCCAGGTAAGATTGCTACATAAAAAGTACTAGCCAAGTCCAGCACTTACAATAAATATTCCAGAAAAGACTTAAAATGTAAGTAGATGAAACAATTATTAATTAGATGAAAGTTCAATTTAAACTAGGAATGTTAGATTGCTTCAACATTAGGAAAACTGTAAATATAATACATAATAACTACTGTAAAAAATGACGGGGTAAAAAAACTTAAACCACCATTTTTGTCTTGAAAAATCATAATAATAAAAGAATTGCTTTAATGTGTTAAGTACTGTGTATAACCAAGAACTAGCTTTATCTGTAATAGAACCATTCTAAAGGTCTTTTCACTAGGCAGGCAAAAGAAAATTTTCTTCTTTCATTACTATTATTTGATATACTTCTATAAATGCTAGCTAATACAATGTGATAAGATAATAAAGTGAGAGAATTTTCATAGACAAAAAAAACCCCAAATTATCATTCTATCAAGAGGATATCGTCATTTTTGTAAATAATCCAAGTGATTTAATTAAAATTGAATCAGTTTAAAAAATCAGTAAATAACTTTATATGACATAAGTCCACAGATAGCTTTACACATTGATTTTATTCAGAGATTTTTTTATACCTCCTTTTCTATTTGGGCAATTTGGGTTTTCAAGCTTTTGACTTTTTTTTTCATGACTTTCCTACATCTCTCTAATTTCTCTTTCCATTTTTTCCCTCTACATCTAATATTTATCTTCCAAATATTTTTTGGACAATTCTATGACCTGAGATCAATTCGTATTTTTCTTGGAAGCTTTGGATGTAGGAGCCCTAACCTTGGTATCCTCTTCTGAAGGTCTACCTCGATTTTCCTTGCCACCATAGAAACTTTCTAGCATCAACTTTTTTTTTCTGTCTGCTCATTTTCCTAGCCTATTTCTTGACTTTTAACTCCTTCTTAAAGTGGGGCACTGCTTGCAAGATGTACTGTCCCAAGCTTCAGGGGGTTCAAGGTGGTTATGTTTTAAGGAGAGGCATGTTCACCATTCCCCTGGCCTGTGCTCTGGTCTGCATGAAAACACATGCACCTTAACCCTTGAACCCCAAACAGAATCCTGTTTCACTGTGGCTGCAAACTCTAGTGTTCTTGTGCCCCTTCCCTGACTGGGCCACCTCCAAAGGCTGCTTTCTGGGTCTGAGTATGGGCAAAACAACAGAGTCCTGCCTTAGCTCTAGCAGAAACCCCTATAATCTCCCCCTGGCCAAAGTCTCAACTGCCTCGGTGGTTTTGTGATCAGATTTCTAGAAGTAGCTGCTGCAAGCAGCTGATTCCAAGGCAACCAAGGCCTATTTCTCTGGGACAGCCTTCCTGGGACTGGTTCTGTGCTGGTGCAGCCTGTACAGGTCTTCACTCCACTGTCACCCTGGTACAATAGACACTCCTGTCAAATTTCTAAGTGATCTTTGGTTGGAAAATGATCTCACCCCATTCTTTTGTGGGTTCTGATAGTCCAGAAATTGTCCTATGGCATTATTTGAAGGTATTTGAAGGGGTCCTGGGGCAAGCTCAGGGAAGTAACTGCCTTTCCTCTTCCATCTTGCTTCCTCCCCCTCTAACTATTTATTATGAACAAAAGTGATATTGAGGACAGAGCCAAGATGGCAGAAAGAAGCTTAGGAAGTTGCCTGAGCCCTACCCAGTTTCCCTCAGAAAGAATGTTAAATCAAGCTTCTAAAAGGAATCTGGAACTAAAGAAAATACAAAAAGACAAAGTAAAACACTATTCAGCTTAATATAATTTAGAAGGACTTCAGCAAAAGTCTGTTTCACTTGGGTAAAAGGGGAGTATAGCCCAGAACAGATGGTGTTTCCACAAGCTGCTGGAAGGTTTTAGACACAACACAGATCAGCAGCAGAGGCACCTTGATCTTGGCTCAGCAGGATAGTAACACAGCCAGCCAACTGTGAGAACTACAGTCCCAACACAGAAGGCCAACTGCCAGATGAGAAACCCCACAGAAAAGGCATGATTAAACCAGGCCACCCCAGCACAGTGAGCATAATCCCCTAAAGCCCTGGCATAGAAAGTTCATAGAAAGTTCAGGCTCCTGGACTGCAACACAAGAAGCTTGAAACAGTGCCCCCTGTCCACCAGAAGCAGAGCTCAACCTCAAAAGTCAGAGAAGAAGCTAAACATAAGTAAGAAAATGAAAAGAACTCTGACCATTAAAAGCTACTATAGTGACAGGGAAAAATGAAACAAACTTAGAAGAGGACAACTTAGTCAAAATGCCTACATGTAAAGTCCCAAATGGGAAGATGAATTGATTTTAAGATCAAAAATACTATGTGACAACATATTAAATCAATAAAACTTCTTGGAAGAGCTCAAAAAGCATTTTAAAAATCAATTAAGGGAGATAGAAGAATTATGAAAAAGGTAAGCAGCTTGGAAAAGGAAGCATAAAAATTGACTGAGGAAAAAAAAATCTTAAATAATCCAATTGGGCAAATGGAAGGAAAAAATGCACTGAAGAAAACAACTCCTTAAAAACTGTAGCCTATATAAAGTAGGATTGACCAAATGAGAAAAGGAAGTACAAAAGCTAAATGAAGAAAATAATTCCTTAAAAATTAGAATTGGGTTAATGACTCCATGAGTAAAATGTCAAGAAAATGTAAAACACCTCATTGGGGGAAAAAAACAAACAAACAAAAAACCCCTCACCTGGAAAATCCAGGGTAGAGGATTTAAGAATCATTAGACTACCTGAAAGCCATCTTTCAAGAAATTATCAAGGAAAACTGGTCTGTTATCCTATAATAAGAGGGGAAAATAATCATTGGAGGAATCCACAAATCACTTCCTGAAAGAGATCTCAAAATCAAAACTCCAAAGAATTTTGTAACCAAGTTCCAGAATTGTCAAATGAAAGAGAAAATACTACAACCAATCAGAAAGAAAGAGTTTAAATATCAAGAAGACACAGTCAGGGTTGCACAGGATTTAGCTGCTTCGACCTTAAAGGATCAGAGTGCCTAGAATATTATGTTTTAGACAGCAAAGGAGCTTGGATTACAACCTAAAATCAACTATACAGAAAAATGGAGCACAATATTACAAGGAAAATATGGACATTCCATGAAATAGGGAACTTTCAAACTTTCTTGGTGAAAAGACCATAGCTCAAAATAAAATGCAATCTTCAAATAAAAGATTCAGGAGAAGCATAAAAAAGTAAATGGGGAAAACAAAGTATGTTTCTCAATAAGGTCAAACTTTATACATCCAAACACAGGAAGATGGTACTTGTAACTCTTGAGAACTGTATCTATATTAGAGCTAATAGAAGGAATATACATAGACAGAGGGCATGGGTATAAGTTGACTTTGATGTAGTGATATAAAAATAAATTGGGTAAAAAGGATTGTACTGTAAGAAGGGGAAAGGTGGAGACAGAATAGGGAAATTATATCATATGAAGAGGTGCAAAAGATCTATTAAAGTAGAGGGAAAGTAGGAAGGAGTAAAACTTGTTTTAATTTTACTCTTACCAGATTGGCTCAAAGAAGGAATACCATACACATTGGCTGGATATAAAAGTTTATCTATTCCTATAGAGAAGTAGATGGGAAAAGGAGGAAAGAAAAGTAAGGTACATTTATAAAAGAGAGGACAGATGGGAGAGGCAGTGGTCAAAATCAAAACTCTGGTGAGGAGGGGCATGGTGAAAAAGAGAGAAAAGTATAAAAAAGTGGAAGAATGGGATGGAGGGAAATACACAATTAGTAATTATAATTGTGAATGTGAATTAGATGAACTGTCCCGTAAAATAGAAGTAGATAGCAGAGTGGATTAAAAACCAGAATCCTATGATATGTTGTTTACGTGAAATACATTTGAAGCAGAGAGACATATACCAAACACTAATATGTTTAAGTATGATTGGGTAAATTACTACAGAATGTATAATATATCTTAGAAATAATGTATGAAAAAGAATAAGAGAATTATATAAATGTGACTGTGAAACACTCTTAACATGAATAAAGATGCCACAAACAATAGAAGAGATATTAGTTGTTCATGATTAGGCTGTACAAAAAGAAAGAAAAAGCATCATGCAAACATTTGAAAAATACAATGAAAGCAACAAAAAGAATTTCAGAAAAGAACACATTAGGTGTGATAGTCTTAAGTTAAGTTTAATATTCACATAAAATATACATAATAGAATTTCATGGTTTCACCTATAATGGAGGGGGAAGAACTAATAATTGATATATTGGGCAAGAAATGTCTCTCATTTTGTTCCTGGCAATCCTCATAGTAAGGAACAGTAGAAAAAGAAGTTACTTTGAAGCAGAATCATTGTGATAATCAAAGTTCTCCCATTGCCAGCAATCACATTCCCCATTGTCTTTTAAGGGACTTTGTAAATTTAATTAAAAATGAAGTTAGTGAAGACTTCAAAGGGACTATCATTTGGGCTTGGATTGAGATCTCCTTCTCCATCACTTTCTTCTTTTCTTTCACCTTCTCCTTCTAATCTTTCCTCTTCACTTCTCCTCTCCCTCCTACTCCCACCTTTTTTCCTTCCCTAACTGTAGCTGCTCCAGGGGATTAAAACACCAGTAGTCCTACAATCCTTCTTCATTGCCTAGAGTGCCTGACGACAGGAACCTACTCCAGGGCCTGGAGTCAGGGGGTTATGTGCTGGCCACATATGTTAGCTGCATGTGCAGCTCTTTTTTCTCATTACATATGTTTGAATCTCACTTGGAAACCCCTTGTAAAATTCCTAAATTGATGAAAATAAAAAAGAAAAGCAGCTTACCATATTAAAATATAATAAAATAGAATTCATTATAGGTAATAAGGACAAAGAAGCGGGGGAAAAGCTAATTTACCCAATTCTATTGAGGGAAATTTTTGTGTAAATTAAAAAAAAATAACAAAAAACATTCTAGGTAGAAAAGTCTTTTCAATATAAAATCTTTCCTCTGAGAAGTTTAAAGTATTCTAAATAAATCCCAGAGGAAATTCCCAGATATAGCATTTCTTCTGTGGCAACTTTCAACATGGGCACTCACACAGAGAGATTGAGTTGCTTCAAAGGTTACTATTCCTGATTACTCCCCCTCTCAGGATAACCAGAGGGATCAGAGTTCTCATATAAGTTTAATTAGGTATCATTTAAAGGTCTTCACAAGTAAATCTGATTGAGTATGCAGGGATTCACAGTGTAAGTTGATTATCTCCTTGTAAAAAGTATGGGAGAGGTGGACAGCTAGGTGGTGCAGTGGATAAATCACTGGCTCTGGATTGTGGAGGACCTGAGTTCAAATCTAGCCTCAGACATTTGACACTTACTAGCTATGTGACCCTAGGGAAGTCACTTAACCTTCATTGCCCTGCAAAATATATATATATATATATATATATATATATATATATATATATATATATATATATATATATATATATATATGGGACAAAGCGATCCACTCATTAGATATTTTAGAAATACTAGATAGAATTTTAAACCCCTTACAAGGCACAGTCATTACTTAAAGAGTAATAACTGTTTAAGGCACTGAGAAATTTAGTGACTTGCTCAGTGTCACAGAATGTCACATTGTGTCATGCTTCAAAGGTAGAATTCAAAATAAAATCTTCCTGGGGCAAAGGCCCACTTTCTATATGTTATGTGATGACAACTCTAAGCATTATTATATTTTCTTAGTATTGTAAACATTTTAATCTTTTAATTTCCCTCATGATTTCTTTTTCCAACTTACCTTTTTTATATCACTTTGGGCATAATTCCAAATTGCTCTCCAGAATGGTTGGATCAGTTCACAGCTCCACCAACAATGCATTAGTGTTCCAATTTTTCCACAGCTTCTCCAACATTAATTATTTTCCTTTTTTGTCATTTTAGCCAATCTGATAGGTGTCAGGTGGTACCTCAGATTTGTTTTAATTTGCATCTTTCTAATCAATAGAGATTTAAAGCTTTTGTTCATATGGGAATAGATAGCTTTAATTTCTTCATCAGAAAACTGCCTGTTCTTAACATTTGACAATTTCTCAATTAGGGAATGACTTGGATTCTTATAAATTTGATTAAGTTGCCTATATATTTTAGAAATGGCGCCTTTATCAGAAGTACTGGCTATAAAAATTGTCTCCCAGCTTTCTGCATCCCTTCTAATTTTGGATGAATTGCTTCTGTTTGTACAAAAACTATTTTAATTTAATGTAATCAAAATAATACAATCATTCATTTTACATTTTATAATATACTTTACCTCTTCTTCGGTCATAAACTGTTTTCCTTTCCAAAGATCTAAAAGGTAGACTATTCCTTCCTCTTTTTATTTACCTATGGTATCTCCTCTTATGTCTAAATCATGTACCCATTTTGACCTTATTTTAGTATAAGGTGTCAGATGTTGGTCTATGCCTAATTTCTGCCATACTACCTTCCAGTTTTCCCAGCAGTTTTTGCCAAATACTGAGTTCCTATCCCAGAAGCTGGAGTCTTTGGGTTTATCAAACTTTTCATTACTAATGTCATTTACTGCTGTGTCTCCTATGCCTAGCATATTCCATTGATCCTCCACTCTATTTCTTAGCCAATGCCAGATAGTTTTGATGACTGCCACTTTATATTAAAGCTCCAGATTTGGTACAGCTAACCCACCTTCTGGTGCATTTTTTTTCATTATTTCCCTGGATATTATTGATTTTTTGTTTTTCCAGATGAATTTTGTTATTATTTTTTCTAGCTCTATAAAATAATTTTTAGGTAGTCTGATTGGTATGGCACTGAATAAGTAAATTAATTTAGGTAGTATTGTCATTTTTACTATATTAGTTCTGCCTATCCATGAGCAATTGATATCTTTCCAATTATTTAGATCTGATTTGATTTGTGTGAAGAGTGTTTTGTAATTGTGTTCATAGAGTTCCTGGGTTTGTCTTGGCAAGTAGACTCCCTAGTATTTTATATTATCTACTGTTACTTTAAATGGAATTTCTCTTTCTATCTCTTGCTGCTGGACTTTGTTGGTAATGTGTAGAAATGCTGATGATTTATGTGGATTTATTTTATTTCCTTCTACTTTGCTAAAGTTCTTAATTGTTTCAAGTAATTTCTGAGTTGATTCTCTAGGATTCTCTAAGTATACCATTATGTCATCTGCAAAGAGTAACACCTTTGTTTCCTCCTTGCCTACTCTAATTCCTTTAACTTCTTTTTCTTCTCTGATTAAAAAAGCTAATATTTCTGTCTCATTATTGTTATTCTCTTGGATAAAGTTATTGTTTCTATAACTTGTTGTTTGACCCATTCATTCTTCAGAATGAAATTATTTAGTTTCCAATTGATTTTCAGTCTACTTTTCCATGGCTCTTTCTTACATGTAATTTTTATTGCATCATGATCTAAGAAGGATGCATTTACTATTTCTGCCTTTCTACATTTGACTATGAGGTTTTTGTGCCCTAATACATGGCCAATTTTTGAAAATGTGCCATGTACTTCTGAGAAAATGTATATTCCTTTCTATCCCCATTCAATTTTCTCCAAGCATCTATCATATCTAACTTTTCTAACATTCTATTCACCTCTTTCACTTCTTTCTTATTTATTTTTTGGCTAGATTTATCTAATTCTGAGAGGGGAAGATTCAGATCCCCCGCTAGTATAGTATTACTGTCTAATTCCTCTTGTAACTCATTTAACTTCTCCTCTAAGAATTTTTATGCTATACTACTTGGCTCATACATATTTAATATTCATATTATTCATTATCTATAGTATCTTTTAGCAAGATGTAATTTCCCTCCTTATCTCTTTTAATGAGATCTATTTTTGCCTGTGCTTTGTCTTAGATAAGCATTGCTACCCCTGTTTTTTTTTTTAATTTAGCTGAAGCATAATATACTCTGATCTAGCCTTTTACCTTTACTCTGTGTGTATTTCTCTGCTTCAAAAGTGTTTCTTTTAAACAGCATATTGTAGGATTCTGGTTTTTAATCCACTCTGCAATTTGCTTCTGTTTCATAGCAGAGTTCATCCTATTCACATTCACAGTTATTATTACTGTCTATTCCCCTCCTTTTTATTTACCCCCTTTGTCCTTTTCCCCCCTTCTTTCACCCTATTCCTCCTCACCAATGTTTTGCTTCTTACCCCTGCCTCCCCCCATCTGCCCTCCCTTTTTATCACCCCTCCCTTTTCTTTACCCTTTTCTCCCTTGCTTTTGCCCTCCCTTCTATCAGTCCCCCCTTCCCCTTCCCCTTTTATTTCCCTAAATAATAAGCTCAGTTTCTTTATCCAAATGAAAGTATATGTTATTTCCTCTTTGAATCAAATCTAATGAGATTATGGTTGAAACAATGTTCACCCCTCCTTTCTTTCCCTCTATTGTAACAGTCTTTTTCACATCTTCATATGATGTAATTCATCCCATTCCACCTCCCCTTTCCTCTCCTCCCCATAGATTCCCTTTTTAACCCCTTAATTTTCTTTATATCATCACATCAAAGACAATTTATATTTATACCCTCCGTGTATAATCCTACTGTCTGCCCAAATACAAATACAGTTCTCGAGAGTTATTACCTTCCTGTGTAGGGATGTAAACAGTTTAACCTAATTGAGTAACTTTTTCCCCCTGTTTCCCTTTTTAACATTCTCTTGAGTATTGTATGTTAACATCAAATTTTCTATTCAGTTCTGGTCTTTACATCATTAAACCTTGAAAGTCCCCAATGCCCTTGAATGTCCATCTTTTCCTCAAAGGAAAAAGCTTTGCTGGGTTATAGATTCTTGGCTGCAATTCAACCTCCTTTGCCTTCCTGGAATATCACATTCGAAGTGAACCTTTAATGTTGAAGCTGCCAGGTCCTGAGCAATCATGACTGTGCTCCATGATATTTAAATTGCTTCTTTTTGGCTACTTGGAGTGTTTTCTCCAGCACCTGATAATTCTGGAATTACTGTCCTGCTACAACACCAGATTTTTGAGCCAGGATCCAGTGGCTTCAGTTGGTCAGCTGTGGCTCACAGCTCCCTGCTGACTTGTCCCAACCTCCTCGGCACTGTGCTGCTGCCCTGTGCTGTGCCTCCCTTTTGTTTGAGTCAGACCAATCTTTCCTGAATTCTTCTAAATTAACTCTGTTTAGACGACTGTGTCTCTCTGTCTCTTGGCAGGTTCTGTAGTTTCAGAATCTGTCCAGAGGCTTGATTTAATGTTCTTTTTGAGGGAACAGAAGGAGAGCTCAGGCAACTTGCTGACTCCTCTCCGCCATCTTGGCTCTGTCTCCCCACTTACCTTTTTATGGTTCTTTAGGGTCTTTTATTTGAAAGTCAATTTTTTTATTCAGTTCAGGTCTTTTCATCTGTGGTAAAAAAAAAAAAAATGAAAGTTTTTTAACAGTCGGTTAGGATAACTGAAAGATGCCAGTTTTGTAAGGACCACCCTTTCGGGGAGGAGACCAACAGCATGAGCTACGCACCCCAGTCGGCCTGCTAGCACTTCACTTTCGGGGTGCGAGCTTAAAAGGCAAGGAGAGAATGGAAGTAGGAGCTTTTTCCTGCTCTGCTGGTCTCCTGACTGAGCTGCACAGACTGATGATGACAGGAGTTCGACTCGGCCTGGCTTGCGGTTAGCAGCAGCACACGCTTGACATGGTCTCTCCCTCTCTCTCCCCAAAGGTGGCCTTGGGATTTTGGTGAGTTTTATACGGAATATAGACTAAGCTTAGACTTAAGATGATTTGTATTGTATTTCTACTTTCCTATCCCTCTAATCAACATCACCTTGTGACTACCATACAATAAAAGCTCTAACTAGAAAACCAGAAGCTTCTTCCATTTACTAGTCTGGGAGATAAATTAAGGGAAAGGTTAAAGAGGGGAGATTTATGATCTAATATCTAATTTTAAATCTCACACATCACAAATGCCTGAAAGTCCTCTTTTTCATTGAAGTCCCATTTTTTCCCTTAAAGATTATTCCAGTTTTGCTGGGTAGGTGATTTTTGGCTCTAGTCCCAGTTTCTTTGTGCTCCAGAATATCATAGTCTATGCTCTCTGGTCCTTTAATGTAGATTCTGCTGGATATCATTTTACCCTTACTGTAGCTCCACAGTATTTGAATTCCTTTTTTTCCAGCTGCTTGCAATATCTTCTCCTTGATCTCAGAGCTCTGGAATTAGGCTATAATATTCCTGGGAGTTTTCCTTTTGGGATTTCTTTCAGGAGGTGGATTCTTTCAATTTCTATTTTACCTTCTGTTTCTAGAATATCAGGGAAATTTTTGCTGAAAATTTCCTGGAATATAATGTCTAAACTCTTATTTGGGTCATGGTTTCAGGTTGTCCAGTGATTTTAAAATTATCTCTCCTGGATCTATTTTTTAGGTCAGCTGTTTTTCCAAGGAGATATTTCATATTGCCCTCCATTTTTTTTTATTCGTTTGTATTTGCTTTACTGTGTCTTGGTTTCTCATGAAGTCCCTAGCTTCTGTTTGTTCAATCCTAATTCTGAGGTAATTTTTGTTTTTGAGAGCTTTTGTTTCTCCTTCTCCATTTTGTTTTTCTAACTGTTGACTTTTTTCTCATGACTCTTCTTCATTGCTCTCATTTCTCTTTCCATACTTTCCTGGGTCTCTCTAAATCTTTCTTCTGTCTCTCCTACTTTCTCTTCAAATCTCTTTTGAGATCTTTTATGGACTGAGTCCCATTCATACTTTTCTTGGAAGCTTTGGATGTTGGAGCTTTTATTTTGTCATCTCTTCTGAGGGTGAATTCTGGTCTACCTTCACCCAAAGAAGTTTTCTATCATCCACTGCTTTCTCTGCTTACTCATATTGACCCAGAAGCAGATGTCTGATTGAAATCTGATTCTTTATGGTCAGAAGCTTGCCATGCCTGTGCCCCTCCCCCCTGGATCTCTGCCACTCGAGTCAGCCTACTGATTTAGAACATGGGCTCTCCATCCCAACTTCAGCAGAGAACGCAGACGCATCACCCTGACCAACCATCAAACCCTCCCACTGGTCTGTGAGCCAAGCCTTCAGAAGGCCCTGGAGGTGTGGTCTGTTCAAGGTTGCATCTGCACCACACGATGAGCTCTTCCCTCAGCCCAAACAGCTGGTTGTCTCAGTCGTCCAATTAAACTGTCTTTGGCTGGAAAATAGTCTCACTCTGTTCTTTTCTGGATTGGGCTGTTCTGGGATTTATCTTATGGAATTATTTTTGGAAGTTTGTGGATGGGTTTTCAGGAGCTTGGGGGAGTCACAGCATTTCCTACACCAGCTTGGTGATTTTTTTTTTTTTATTTTAAGAAATAGGGTAGTAGATGGTTTTATGGACTTATGCCAAGGAGATGGTCTCTTACCATGATGCACAATAAGGGAAGAACAAAACATGTGTTTTTGTTTGGGGTGGGATGGGGAAATTCAGTACGACAAATGAGCCCAGGTTACAAAATTAAGTCTGAGATATTAAAGAATCTCACAGTAATACATATTTCTACCACAATACTAGATAGGGTAACTTATGATACAGTTTCTTGGCAATGGACACAAGTCTATTGCCTTGAAAATAATTTGGACAAACGTGTAAACTATGGAGGACTAGGATGAGAAGGAGTTTGTTAGCACATTTCCCCAAGGATACAATAAACAATATGGACTGGAGGCAGGAATAACTGATCTGGATTGGACTCAGAAGGTAGAGATAGAAAAAGGGGACCTTTGCCTTCACAAATTGTTAAGACCACTGAAATTAGAAATTAGGGGGCTGAAAGAAGGAGGAGGATATGTGATTGGGAAAAAAAAATAGAAGTTTTTTGAAGAGGAGAGGGCTCACCTCCCAGAGGCCCTTGGTAGTATAGAGGTGAAGACCATTATCTGCATTTGAAAATGATTTCTCTCCCTGTTTTCTACATACATTATAGATTTAGCATAGAGTCAGAAAGGAGACCAGGTCAGATATTTACTTCTGTTGATATATAGCTATTGATAGGATACTGGGAAAATGACACTTGGTATTAGTTCCTCGTCTAATCATATGATAGTCAATTCTGATGTACACCCAGAAGATACCCCACATTTATCACTTGACTTTTTTCTGACCTCATGTCTCTTTCCAAGACAGAGTCCTCAAAATCAGAGGTGTAGGGGCATCAGTGTTAGTGGAAAGGTAAATCATAGTCTTCTAATATATTTTGTCATATGTATTTATTAAATTAGGAGGAAAGATTAAGGACTTTTAAAATAAAACATTTTCTTTTTATAAGAGATAGCATCTTCATAATCATAGAGTTGACAAAGATGCTGAGCATAGATGATTCTGCTGTGTTTATTGTTTGTTGATTACAAAAAATAATCTAGCTCAATGAAATGAAATGTAAATTTAAATATCCTCTACAACAGTGTCTTTTCTGCATATATTAGGAAAATAAAAGAGGTTTTGATAAATATAACCAAAGAGATACCAACAGTATTTTGAAAATCAGTATCAAGCAAGGCATAAAACAAGGGAACATATGCTTACCAAAGGTGATCCCTACCTCCAAAGAAGATGTATTATGAAGATTTAAAATGAGAGGATTCCCTTTGGGTGGTAAGGCTCTGCAAATGCTCTTGTTTCATATAATTTTTCTAGTCTTAAAATATTACACAGCCTCCACAAAAAGAATGATGACCACACCCAATAGAGCCCCTTAACAATTGAAAATAATAATAAATGGATTAAGAATAACTGTTTTCTCAACCTTGTCTTTTCCATTAGACTATAACCTATGTAAGCAATGTGAATTAATAATTAGGTGTGTTCAGAAATGAATAGGAGGAAATTTGAGAAATGACGCAGTATGTTCAAGAATTTTAAACTTCTCTCTGATTCCCACATCCCTTGATTTGATATAAATAATCTCTATTGAAGTTTTTGAGTAATGAAATGATATAATATCCACAGAATCAAAATTGCAGTTGTTCCACGATGTTGTAGTATATTTAAGATAATAATTTAAAATATGAAAAAGAGGGAAAATAAATTCATAATATGAGCACTTAAAAAAGAATTTAAGGTGGTCATGTACTGAAAGAAAGAACTGCATTACCCAAAATGAAAAGTTTAAATGAATCAAACAACTTGTGTAGAGCCTATATTTAAGATTTATGGGAGAATATGTGTACATATTACATGGGATGAACTTAAGAATGGACTACAATTTGTGCAGTTCTCCCTGATGTAACAACACCATAAGACAGATGGAGAATTGCATTTGGAACTGCCTTTGGTTCTTAGTTTTGCCATTTATTATATATGTGACCTTGGGTTAATTAGGCAGGGACTCAATAAACATTTATTAAATATATGCTATGTATGCTCAAGTTTTCTATGCTGTAAAATGATTAGAACAGATTAAATAATATTCAAGGTCAATTCCAGTTCTCAATCTAGGGTTCTGTGGTGACATTGAAATATTACAGAATTATTATTAAAATGTTCACGAGCTTATTTTACAATTAGTATTTTTAGAATTTTGGTGTAAGTCACTATTAATGCAGATTGTGATAACATTTGGAATTTAATTCTAACTTTTTAAAAATTTTAATTTATCGTTTCTATTGCTTTTATATTTAAATATTTACTTTTAAAATGTGTACTTAAGCTAATCCTCATTTTAATAGGTACACATTATATATGGGGTACTTAAAAATCAATTCAGTTTTTGTATATGTGCATGCATGTATATATTTATATAAGTTCATGTGCATATACACACATAACATAGATATGTGTGCATATAATTCCATTGTACATATACTTCCATTTATCTATCTATATGTAATAAAAACTTATTTCATAAAATAGAAAAAATGACCTACAATTTTCATATTGTATATCATGATTTAATATTTTATTTTCCCTAATTACACATAAAACTAATTTTAACATCCTTTAAAAAAATGAGTTCCACATTCTCCCCTGTCCACTTTGCCTTTCCCCCATCTCACTGAGAAGGCAAGCAATTTGATAGAGATTTGACATGTATAGTCATGCAAAAGATATTTCTACATTAGTCATATTGTGAAAATACAGATTAAAAAAAAGAAAAAGAAAGGAAAGGAAAATTATGCTTTAATCTGCATTCAGAATCCATAGTTTCTTTCTCTGGAGAGAGAGAACATATTTTCATAATAAATCCTGTATTGTCTATTGTTGAGAATAGATAAGTCATTCACAGTTGATCTTGTGCAATATACCTGTTAGTGTGAACATTGTTCACTTGGTTCTGCTCATTTCACTTTTTATCAGTTCATGTAAGTCTTTCAAGGGTTTTCTGAGAGCAGTCTACCTGTCATTTTTAAACAATAATAGCATTCCATCACAATTGTACACCACAACTTGTTTGTGCAATGCCCAACTGATGTACATTTCCTAAATTTCCATTTTTAACACCTTAAAAAGAGCTCCTAGACACATTTTTGTGTGTGTATGTATGTATATATATACACATACCCATATTCAGACATGGCCTTCATACATACATATATGCATGCATGCATGTACATATACACACATCTATCCTTTTCCTTTTTTAAAACATCTCTAATCAAAGTGTATACATTGTTTTATAGCTCTTTCATAATAGTACCACATTGTTCAACAGAATGGTTGAATCAGTATAAAACTTCAACACCCGTGCATTGGGGTCTCTATTTTCCCACATCTACCCCAACATTTGTAATTTTCCTTTTCTTAAAAATAAATTAATTTATAGGTGTTTGGTAGTACTTCTAAGTTGCTTTAATTTCCCTTTCTTTAATCAATAGTAATTTATTATATATTTTATATGCTTATATAGAGATTTAATTATTTTGTCTGAAAACTACCTGTTCATATCCTTTGACCATTTATCATTTGAGGAAAGGCTCCCATTTTTTAAATGAATTTGACTCGGTTCTCTTTATATTTAAGAAATGAGATCATTATAAGTATAAATTCCTATAAAAAGAAATCACAGTTATGGGTACTGTTTATTTTTATGCTATTATACATCCAATTGTTTTACTCATTTTCTCCTTTTACCCTATCCATCTTCAAAAGTATTTTGCTTCTGTCTTTTACCTACCCCAAGCTGACCTCCCTTCTATCACTGCCCCACTTCTCTTATTTTCTTCCCCTTCTGTGTTCATGTAGGGTAAGATAGATTTCTATACCAAACTGAGTCTGTATTTATTCCCTCCTTTAACCAATTCCTATGAAAGTGAGGTTCACTTGTTCCCTGCCCTCCAACAACCTCTATATTCCCCAACATTGTAAAACCTCTTTAGTTCCTCTTGTATGTGAGATAAAAGCAGCTAATTGGTGCCCTGGATAGAGCCATGGCCCTGAAGTCAGGAGGAACTTAGTTCAATTCTCACCTCAGACACTTACTAGCTGTGCGACCCTGGGCAAGTCACTTAATCTCAATTGCCTTAAACATCCGGGGCCATCTCCAGTCATCCAGCTATATATCTTTTTTGTTTTTAAGTTAGAGCTTTTGATGATAATTTTGATGGCAAAAATCAATATTTTAACAAAACATATAGAATTGTAATAGTCACTAAAATGGAAAGTTGGAGGCAATTCAAAAGTGCTATGACTCAACAAAGCTATTACATTTTAAATATAGCATAATTTGAAGATAATTTAATGTTCTATAATTAATGGACCTGAAAAAATAGTAAGAAATCATATTTTACTGCAATCCCAGGAAATTATTCAATAATCTCTCCTCAGGGAAAAAAAAAAAGGATGTCAAAGGATAGCTTAATACAGTTCCCATGGATGTGTAAGAGAAGAAGCTCAAGTTTAAATCACCGAGAAATAGGGATAAGGACCAGCCAGATCAGATCAGTCTGGGTAGGCAATTTTTGGTTGTAATCTTAGTTCCTTTGCCCTCTTTAATCTTATATGCTAAGCCTTCTGATCCTTTAATGTAGAAACTGTTAATTACCCTGAATGTGGACCCATGATATTGAAACTGTTTCTTTCTGGTTGTTTACAATAGTTTCTCCTTGATCTCAGAATTCTGGAACTCGGTTATAATACTCCTGGAAGTTTTCACTTTCTGTCATCTTTTGGGAGGTAATCAGTAGATTTAAAAAATTTCTCTTTTATCCTCTTACACTAGAATATCATACTAGCTTTCCTTGAAAATATCATGAATGATAAAGTCTAGGCTCTTTTTTTTATCATAGCTTTCAGGTAGTCCATTAATTTTAAAATTACCTTTATATTTTCCAGATCAGTTGTTTATTTCAATGAAATATTTCATATTGTCTTAAGTTTTTAGTTTCATATTTTAGATTTTATTTTATTGTTATTTGATGTCTCATAAAGACATTAGTTTTTATTTGCTCATTTCCAGTTTTTAAGGAATTATTTTTTTCAGTGAGACAATTTTGTTTTTAAAGACTTTTTCCCCCTTTGGTGAGTGTGTGTGTGTGTGTGTGTGTGTGTGTGTGTGTGTGCCTCCTTTTACATTTGGCCAATTCTACTTTTTAAGGAGTTATTTTCTTCTGTGAATTTGTGTGCCTCTTTTTCCATTTGTCCAATTTTGCTTTTTATTTTGGAAAGTAATGAACATTTCTATTTATAGTTCTGAAGTGCAATTTTTAACCCTCTTTCCATCCCTCCCCTCTCCACTCCCTGAGATGGTAAAAATTTAGATATTGATTATATACATAAGGTTAAGGAAAACATCACCATACTAGTTATTTTGTACAGGAATGGAATTATCTGTCAGATTTATGGGCAGAGGAAGAATTTAGGACCAATTCTGCTTTTCAAGGCATTCTTCTCTTTCTAAGAAATTAATTGTGATGTGGGGTTTTCATAACCCCATCTTTCCTTCATTATGGTCAGACTGAAAACAAGGTAATCTTGAAAAGCCTAAGAGAAGATGGGTGTGTACTTTGGGAGATAACTGAACAAACAAGAGGAACTCTAACCACAGGGAACATTTATTGAAACTAAGTAACTAAGCCTCTCCTCCACCATGTCCACATGAGCCTGGCCAGATTATAATGGGAACAGCCCATGTGGATGTGCTGAGCCAATTGGATACTTAGCATGGCTAAGAACTGGTGGGAGAGTCAGTTAGAGGCAGTTAGAGGAAAAGGCAGTTAGGGAGTTTTTCTGGGGAGAGTGTTCTGAGATAAACAGGGAAGGAAGGTAGAGACAGAGGAGCTGCTGGTGTTTGACCTTTCAGACCAAAAACAGAAGAGACTGCAAGCTAATTCTCTTTAGAGCTACAGATTATGGGTGGTGGTGACTTTTGAGTGTTTTTGAGGCAAAGCTAGCTCTTTGGAGCTAGCTGGGCTGGAGACAAGTTTGGGGTGCCTGGGGCTTTTTTACCCCAGAGATTTAGATTCCTAGCTCTATTAATCTCACTTGTGTTTTGAACATGTTCTGGTTATGAAACCTGTTTTGTTTTTGAAAGAGGCTGTTTTCTTTCTTACCTTGATACTATGGTGAGCTGCCCACTTAACTCTTCCCATACTACATTTGGCCCTTACTTCTTCAGAGGATTTTTGTGCCTCTTTTACCATTTTGTCCATTCTGGTTTTTTTGTAACATTCTTTTCCTCAGTATTTTTTTTGTGCATCCTTTACCAGGCTGTTGACTGATTTTTCATTATTTTCTTGAATCACTATTATTCTTTTCCCACTTTTCCCCTACATCTTTACTTGGATTCTAAAATTCTTTTTGAGTTCTTTCATGGCCCAAGACCAATTTTGCTTGGAGGTTTTGAATGTAGGAGTTTTTATTTTGTTGTCTTCTTCT